>NC_029780.3:2296124-2323783 GCF_000817695.3 Arachis duranensis
GTTTTTTTTTTTTTTTTTTATATGAAACTATATATAGGTTTAAAAGAAAATTTGAATGTTGTTGAGATTATTATGTAAAATTAGAATGAAAAAAAAAAAAACTCTACCAAATTTGACGAGTTGACTTCATCACATATCGGTAACCTATTTTTAAAAAGCTTATTGATGTATTCAGGGCAAATTTCGAACACTTTTTAAAAAGGGACTAACATAAAAAATATAACTAAATAAAAAACAAAAAATAAAATTAAGAAGGGACTAAATTATAAAATTAGAGGATTTTATAAGTAAAATTTATTTATTTGGGAGGGGTCATTGTCCCCTTCATGTATACTAAACTTCGCTCCTAATTGTAGCTAATTAAATTATGCTTTTTTATTTTTAATGTTATTCAGCTTTCTATATTTGATCTAACAAAACATTATATTTCACTGTAGAACATGTAGCATACTAGCATGAATAATGGTAAAAACTTAAGTGCAGTCAACTGCACGTAAAATTGATAGTTGAGAGTCGTTAAATGAATTGATTGATTTGACTAAATTTTCATCTAACAACTCTCAATTATTAACTTCACGTAAAGTTGACTGCATCTGAATTTCTACTATACACTCCGAAAAGGACGGTCCAAATTAAATGAGATGAGATATGAAGAAATGGAAAACCTGAAACCGAGATGACAAAGAAGAAAATGCTTGCCCAAGTTATCTTAGCCATCTTTTTTAACAAGTTAATTCGATGCGATTAACTATTAATTGTGATAATGTCTCTGTTGTGTATGTAATTTCAAGAAGTTAATTAAAGGGTATATATAAGTGGACATTCATTTTACAATGTCTAAACATTTTCAACTTCATTGATTTTTATTTATTTTATATATTAGCGATGGCCCATATACTATATCATACACACAAGCACGCAAACTTTTAATTTGTATCTTATGAGATTAAGAGGAACAAAGTTTAGATTAGTTCTACAATCATCCTAAAAACAAAAAACACTAAAAATAATATTACAAGAAAATATTTTCTTAAATGAAATAAATAATCATGATCACTTAAAAGACTCGCACTACACTTCAGATGTTATAAGTATTTAAAAATTTAAATTAATAACAAGAAGAGGTACGTGAGTTATTATATGATTATATTCTATTATCTCCTCTTGTCTATATATAATATCTCTAATATGTTTATTAAGTGTAAAATTTGTTTTTGATGATAAATATATTTATATTTTCTTATTAGTATTTTAACAACTAAATAGACTAATCTATTTATGTGCATGTGTGTCTATAAAATCATTCATTTCAAAAGTTTAAACTAATAGAAAGAGATAATATTAGTGGTTATATCTCTATCAGTCTTAAATAAATATATCTAACTATGATTTTGTACATAGATTAAGAAAATAACTTAAAACATCTTGCTTTTGTTATGAAATTACTTTTTTAAAAATTTAAGTTGATAAGAAAAAATACACGAATAATGAATGTATCTCTAATACACCCTTCATGCATGTAAGATTATTTTTTGAATTTGCGTAAATTTTTTATACTAACTTTTTTTTTTATGTTAATTTTTTTTCTTTAGGGAGATCGATAACAATAATCAAACTCTAAATTTTTCAGTTATACAAACTCTAGTACCATAATATGAAATTATTTTTTTTAAAAGCTTAATTTAATAGAAAGAGACATATAAATGATTATATTTTTAACAATTTTAGACAAATTAAATTAATTATACAATCTTATCTCTAATCATTTTCTTAATATTTACTACTCTCTCACACGCCATTTACTAAAAATAAGATCCTTAAAATTTCTCAAATAAGTACTTTTTGGAATTAAATAAAATGTATGAAACTGACATTCATATAACACTTGATATTTATGAAAGGTTACGAGAGTGTGTATGTGCATGTATATCGTGTATGACTAGTATTTATGAGAAGTTAACGAAGTTATGTTTAATTAAATTAATAAGGATTTAGCTAACTTATATCTTAAAGACACATATTAAAATTATTATTAGTGAAAGTTTTATTTTTTTTAATAATTAAATATAAAATAAATATATTAAAAACTTAAACGTTGTATATTAAATTTTTTTATTTTGTAATTTTATTAACATGTATTTTTAAGACACAAATTAACTAAATTCATTTGATAATAACTATAAGTTTAATAAAACCTAGAGTAGTTTTGAAAGGTTATAAATGTATAAATAAGGAATAAGATTGGCATAATTGCTTAGCATTTATGAAAAGTTAATGACTTTAGGCATTGTTATTATTTTTTAGTAAATTATCATTTCTAATTATAAAAGAATGAAGGTCTCTGTTTTGAAAAGTAATAAAGTTATTTTTTTTACTTTTAAATTATGAAAAGTCACGGTATTACTATTTGATACAATATTTAAAACTAATTTATAAATTTTTTAAAAGTTGTTTATCATTTTTTCTTTAAAATAAGCACTTTGTGATTAAAAAATCAAATATAAAATAATTTATTTATAAATTACTTTTAATATAAACTCCTACGGTTTAAGTTAATTTTTCAGAAGATCTTAGTTAAGTTATTTATCGAAATTAACTCTTAAAAATGGATGATTTTAACTTTAAGAGATATAAATAATTTTTTTGGCATCTAGATATAAATAATTTAATCTCCATAAAAAATTAGATTAGTTCGATAAAATTAGCAAAAATAAAATTTTTGTTAAACAATTGTTTTAAATAAATTCAATTTTTACTAAGTGTCAAATTAATTTACATTTTTATAGTTACTTTTTCATATGGGATATTCAACCTATTCTACAATGTGTTAATTAGATGAAGACTGAAATACATAATTTTTGTTTGGCCATAAACCTAATGTCACATTCTCCAAATCAACGTATGTTAATTTGTAATTTGCTTATCTACATTAATTTACAACATCATTTTTTCTCTCATCTAGTAGTTAATATTCTCTCAGGCAATTTTTTCTATTTTAATTAACATTTATTTTCTGTATGTTTTTCTATTTTCTAATAATATATATCACTAAATAATATGTTTCAGGAAAAAAATAGAAAAAAATATTATTAATAGATTGATAATATCATAGTAACATATTATATTAGTAATCAAGATAATAAGTACTTTGATCTCTTACGTTATCCAATAGAGTTTGGTTCAAGTATGAGAATAGAGTAAATATTATAATATATAAAAAATTATTTTAGAGGAAAAATGAATCCTAATAAAGAGAAATTTCCTTTATATATAACTAGTAGAATATTACAATAAGCATATATTTTATCTACTGTATGATAAAGGATAATAATTATAATGAGTTCTTTTTTCTTTTTTTTTTTGTCTTGATAATGGGATGTTTGATATTTTTTTTTATCTTGAATATTACAATACTTTATAATAATCTTTCTCATGATGATTATGGAAATTCTAATCATGATTAACTAATTAATTAGTATTTAGTAGGACATTTGAAGGTGCATACATAAAGGGAGTTTCGGCATTGTACATATATGCCTGTAAACTTAACCCTTTTTGTTTTTGCATTCCATATTACAATTATCGTTAAAAAAAATTTCGCAATTGATGTTTGACCAAATTGCTTGACATTTTACTCTTCTGTCCACTTTTTTTATCCTTGCGACAACTACAAAATATTAAAACAAAACTAAATAATCTACATTTTTTATCTAATGATAGAACATTACATTTTAGTATGTAGAATAATAATTTCTCTTTTCAATATTTTCTTTTGTGTGTGCAACTCCAAGTAAGTGAGGAATTAAAGGTATATATATTAGGGAAAAAAAATTAGTCCGATAATAAATCATACATATATAGATAATAAACATTCATAGGACAGTTTATTAAAAATAGACAAATTTGTCAATATACATTGGATCGGATTTGGTACCACTTTGTTCTGCTATTTTATCACTTCATTATTTAAGGACTGTTTAATAATAAGTACCATATTTAGATAACTCTTAATTTAAAATTTCTCAATAATTTTATACCTAGCCAAACTGAGATAATAAAGAATATAGAGTTTGAAATTTATGAAAGGTTAAGAAAACATGTATCATTTAGTAGTTTTGAAAAGTTAAGGAATTTATTATATATTGCTAGGTTAAATAACTATAACATAATGAATATAATCCCATGATTTCCAATCAGATAAGAATATAATTCCATGATTTATATGAAAGTTTATGTTGAAATGATACGATATTTAGAATTGTACGTTTGGTAATTATGAAAATTTGTAGTATTTTCAATTTTTTTGGACATGGTCTGGGTGGCCAGAGCAAATTAGCTCAACCCAAACTGGACCTGGTTGCCCTAAAGCAAACCGAATTTGCGACCCACGTTCTTTAACCTAGAATCAGATTTGAAATTCGATTTTCTTCTGGAGTTTGAGGTTTAATTCAACTGGTTAAACCTTATACTTTTTAATATGCTGTATTCGGGTTTAAATATGAACCTTTTAAGTGTTGTGTGGGTGAATGTGTAATGTGGGTGTGTTGTGATACCTAGGATAGAGGGTTGTCCAATCCTCGATCTTCTTCTCTTGTTCAGTTTTTATACTAGCTATGAAAAAAATAATTTTTGGTGACCAATTTTTTGTTTTTATCGTAAATAAAAATAGTTGTTAATATTTATCGATAATTAGATATTATTAATCGTTTTTATACTTTGTCGTTAAAAGGTATTTTAGCGATCATTGTCAGTAAAAATATTTTTAATGACTACAAAAAATATATAATTATCATTATAACATATAATAATAATAACAAATATATTATTGCCACAAAAATATAAATTGAATAAGATATATATAATAATCATTTTGTTATATTGTCATTAAAAATAATTTTAGTTATCCGTCGCAATGGTACCTTCACTAACTACTAAATCTTTATCCCCCTTCAATAGTAGCCTGGCTTCCCCTGCTTATATGATATATATTACATTCCATTAATTATAATTAATTAATGATCATCATTGACACATTTGTACACACATGAACAAAGGGAATTATAATTGCAACGTCCTAAAATGCTCATGAAACCATATTTCTGATCGCATTCTGCAAGACATTTATCATGGTCAGATGTGCCCTTTTCATTGCAAATAGATGGCAACCAAAATTGTGTTCTACACCATTTGCCTTCAGTAACTTGACTTCTCATAGCTACAACTACAAAAATATTTAACAAAAAAAAAAAACTAAATAGTCAAAGGTTTTTCTATAAATATGAATATGCGAATATATACTCTAAAAAGAAAAGAAAATTGAGCGAAAATATGAATAGATGATAAACCTGAAACCAAAATGAGAAGGAAGAAATATTTTCCCAAAGATAACTTAACCATCTTTCTAATAATGAGTGCAATGAAAACAATTCTTATTCAATTGATATCTTTTATTTGCCCGTACACCTCCAATAAATGAAAGGGTATATATAAGTGGAGATTCCTTTCAATCGATCTAAATCTAACCCTGTTAAGTTACTTATAATCATTTTTAATTTTTCAAAAGCCTAATGATTGGAAGTCATAATTCATTCTCTTAATTACTATTTTATTACTACAAAAAATCATTTTTAGTGATCATTTATTTTATTTTTAGTGCCAATAAAAATAGTCCCTAATATATATACTAACAATTATACATTAATCATCTTATGTTTTATCGCTAAAAGATTTTACGGCAATTATACAATTATCGATTAAAAAAAAATTTTAATAGCCGCAAAAAATATATAATTATAATTTCAACATATAATAATAATGACAAATAAACATGGCAGAGCCTTCTACTTCCATCCCCCAAGCTTAGTAATGATGGCTCGAATTTTCTCTTAATCACACCATCTCTCCTGAAACTAAACCTCCTTTTCGACCTTTCTATAATTGGAGAAGTGTCTAACAAGAGCGGAGCATAGTCAGAACCATTTTTTGAAAGCCTTAGGATAGTTGCTGCCGGATAAGCATTCAATCATTCTGTATTCGCCAATTCCCTATCAATTCTCTGCTTTATATGTAAGGCCCACATCGGTTGGGGAGAGGAACGAAACATGCCTTGTAAGGGTGTGAATACCTCTCCCTAGCATAACGCGTTTTGACGAGTGAGTGTGGGGGGTTTCGGCTAGCATCCCTATCGTCAAAGGCAAAACCGTGAGGCCTTGTGTGCCAAAGCGGACAATATCATGCTAGCGGGTGGTCTGGGCTGTTACAGATGGTATCAGAGCCGGAACCCAGATCGATGTGCCAGCGAGAGCGCTGGACTCCCTTAGGGGGTGGATTGTAAGGCCCACATCGGTTGGAGAGGGGAACGAAGCATGCCTTGTAAGGGTGTGGATACCTCTCCCTAACATGACGCGTTTTGACGAGTGAGTGTGGGGGGTTTCGGCTAGCATCCCTATCGTCAAAGGCAAAACCGTGAGGCCTTGTGTGCCAAAGCGGACAATATCATGCTAGCGGGTGGTCTGGGCTGTTACAGATGGTATCAAAGTCGGAACCCGGATCGATGTACCAACGAGGGCGCTGGACTCCCTTAGGGGGGTGGATTGTAAGGCCCACATCGGTTGGGGAGGGGAACGAAGCATGCCTTGTAAGGGTGTGGATACCTCTCCCTAACATGACGCGTTTTGACGAGTGAGTGTGGGGGGCTTCAGCTAGCATCCCTATCGTCAAAGGCAAAACCGTGAGGCCTTGTGTGCCAAAGCGGACAATATCGTGCTAGCGGGTGGTCTGGGCTGTTACAGATGGTATCAGAGCCGGAACCCGGATCGATGTGCCAGCGAGGGCGTTGGACTCCCTTAGGGGGGTGGATTGTAAGGCCCACATCGGTTGGGGAGGGGAACGGAGCATGCCTTGTAAGGGTGTGGATACATCTCCCTAGCATGACGCATTTTGACGAGTGAGTGTGGGGGGCTTCGGTTAGCATCCCTATCGTCAAAGGCAAAACCGTGAGGCCTTGTGTGCCAAAACGGACAATATCGTGCTAGCGGGTGGTCTGGGCTGTTACATTATAAGTTCAGAACCCCTTCTCCTATTTGTCCATGTGAAAGGCCTCCCCACCATACCCATATGAGCATTCCCATCAATGAAATTAGTAAAAGCTGTAATAGAAGAGGGGGACTTATCATATTCACCCTCCCTTTTTTGTTGACTTACTATGGCAATAAGATCCCTTATCACCACCACTTCCTCTGGCATTTGATTTATGACAGCAGAAAGTATATTAAATTGCACCAATCGAGTTTGTTCTAAGCTACTGAGGTGCACTCTGATCAACAACCGTTTTTTGTTTGTTGCCGCGTCAGTAATTTTTGCAACTATGAAGAAGTCTTATGCTCGAAACACTTTCATGTCTGTTTCATCTTTCTATGCTAGTGTTAAATCTCCTGCAATGTCATTTGGGTTCACCAAAAGTCACTCATTGAAGTCACATGCACTTAACTTCCTATCCACTTGACGAGATTGGTTCTTAATTTCACAAATGAACGCAATCTCGAGGGAGTGAGATATGCAGATCCCTTTTAAGCTCTACGTTATCAGGAATCTCTCCAAACTTCCGACAATTCTAGTATAGAATTTTTATATCCTTTGAGGTGTCAATTGAAGGCTGACACCCTCCACCATAAAATCCATTGTCTCGTCACCATCCACATATATCTTCAAATTTCCTTCACCTGGCCAGCTTCCTAATTGTTGACAACTTTTCTGAACTCTTATTCTTTCCTCTGATTACTCCTTTTTAGCTTGATTGTTCTCTATTGCAACCATGTTTTCAAACTGGCTTTCTGTCCTTGAATTGGAAGTAGTAAGCCCGACCTCTACATTGTTTACAACAACCTTTTTTTTATACACGGCATCTTGAACTTCACTACTATGTTTACCACCAGCACTTTGTTCTCCCATATTCAATTTTAAAAAGATTTTAAAAATTTTTTGAGTCAAAATAGTCAACTGTAACACTGAACGAGTATTAACGACAATGTCAAACTCTATTACAAAAATTCTAGTAGAATTTTTTTTGCATAATTGTAAGAACCAGACCAAACTGATCGATTCGACTGAAAAATTGGTAAATCGGATCTCTAACCGGTTCTGTTGATGAATATGACCGGATAAGAACAAAACTGTTGAGAACCGATTTAAACCGACCGATTTGAAAGTTTTTTTTAATTCACTTTCCAAAACGACGTCGTTTTAGTTTATTAAAAAAAAATACTCGAATAACCCCCAAATTCCTAATCCCTGTTTCCCCGACCCTAATCCCCTAACCAGTAACAACATGGCTAACTTTCTTCCCCACCTCCTCACCTTGCGATGCCACCTCACTTGGTCACTCACCGCGCCACCGCCGCCCGCCGCCTGCTGTCATCTTCTTCGTCTCCCCTTAGAAGACTTCACCACAACACCCATTTTGAAGTCTCAAGGAACAGAACAGAACCACAGCACTTATTCACCTTCGTCCTTGTCCCTCATATCTGTCTTCGCCGTCGTCGTTGCCGTCGTCTTCGTCCTCTGCTCTGTCAAACAGGTTAGTTGAATATGTTGTTCTCCTTTGTTTTGCTCTGTTCTAATAATGCTTGTTGGAAACTTGAAATTATGAAGCTGTTATGAATAATGTTGTTATGTTGTTCTGTTCTGTTATGAAAATTTGAAATTTTTGGGATGATTAGGTGAAATTTTTATTGTTGCTGCTTGTTGAAATATGTGATGTTGAAGTAATTGTTTAGTATGAAATGATGAATCTGCTTGTTCTGTGAATTTAAGGTTGCTGTCTTGTTGAATAGGGTATAGAAAATAGGGAATTTAGGGTTGCTGTTGTTTTATACCTTTGTTACTCCATATTATTTTAGTCGTGTCTATTTTTGTATTAGTTATTTTCAAATTTTGGAACTTGGTTGTTTTTAAAATGTTGATGAAAAATCAAAAATATTTATTTTTTTTAGTTTATGAGTATTTTTAGTATTTTATATTTTTTATTTACGTAGAATCAATTTTACTAGTTCAACCAATAATTTATCGATTAAACTAGTAAATCAATAAATTAATAATTTGACCGATTTAATTATTGATTCGGTTCTTACAACTATAATTTTTTATTTCTTTATTAATTAATGACATAATAACTTCTATTGTATATGGATTTGGGAAATAATCACATAATTGAGAATCCCATACTCCTTCACACTACATAATAACCAGTATTATATATACTCTCTTCGATTTAAAATAATGATCTCTTTTACTTTTTTTAATTTATTAAAAAATTAATATATCTATAACGAAGATAATTATCTCTTTCAATTTTTTAAATTATTAAAAAATTAATATATCTAAACAAATCCTTTATGTAAGGCCCACATCGGTTGGGGAAGGAAACGAAGCATACCTTATAAGGGTGTGGATACCTCTTCTTAGTATGATGCGTTTTGACGAGTAAATGTGGGAGGCAAAGCGAATAATATCGTGCTAGCGGGTGTTCTGGACTATTACACTTTATATATAAATACATTAATTTTTTAATGAATCTAAAAGGTGAAGCTAACCGACAGTTATTTTAAAACAAAAATATTAAATTCCAACCTGTATTGTGGTATAGGTCAATTCTCTACCCATTTTTATTAATGTTCAGGAGGGCTTTTTTTTTATAGTGAAAATTCAGGTACAATCGACTTCACATGAAGAGTTGATCTTTGAGAGCCGTTAGATGATTTGATTAATTTGACTAAATTTTTATCTAACGAGTTCTCAGATATCAATTTCACGTGAAGTCAACTTCACCTTTTTTTATATATATAAAAAATCATAAACAAAGGTTATATATCAGGACATTCATACGAGCATTCACATTGGGATGGTTTTATTATACAACGTGAAGCATAGGCCATGGAACCATATCTCTCATTGCATTCATTGAAACAACTCTCAGCACTGCCACTGTTACAATCTTCGTTATCCCATTTGTTAAAACACAGGCTCAAATCTGCATCATCATCACCCGCTATACTTTTCATCCACACAACTGCAAAATATTTTAATAATAAAACCAAGCTAATTTAAGATTAATTCCGCTTTATGTACATATTTTATAGTAAACATCAGTTTCATATCAGTATTTTCTTAAAACTTAATACGTATTTTTTTAATTTTTTTAATTAAAGATAATTTAAATATATAATTAATTAATAATTATTATATTTAAATATATAAATATCACGAGTATTTAGTGTATGAGTAATATTGTTGAATAATAATTATATATAGAAATTATACTATAGAACATAAAAATAAAAATATACTCTTTAGTTAAGATGTGTTTGAAACTCCAAAATTATATATGAAATTGAGCTCATTTGAATTGAAATCAAATGAATTGATGAATTATACATAAAAAAAATTATTGGATTAAACGTGTAAAATTAAGATATTTCTCTATTATCATTTGATGTCTCTGATTTTATATTTGACAAAAAAAATTTATAACTTAAGAATAAAATTTATCGATTATTATTAGATCAACTATTTTATTAAAACAGAATATTGAGCAAAAATAAATGAACATAGACATAAATTTAATATGACTGAAATGATATTTTTTTTTTTTTTGATGGAGAAGCGGCAGTCAGGGACCCCAAAACAGCAAGCAAAAACTACAAGCCTCTAAGCCTAAAAGAACCATACATGTCAAAATTTAAAGCTAAAATAATATCAGGTGTAGGTGCATCAAAAATGTGGAGACCTATGGGAAGATCATGCCCCTTCTTGGCCATTATATCTGCAACAGCATTGGCCTCTCTTAAGGTGTGATTCCAATCAATATTTTGCACGCGCCTGCTTAGGATCAGGATATCTTGTACAAGAGCTGCACAAGGGTGGGAGCTTGGACATCCTGTTTTAATAGCCTGAAGAGCCATTAGAGAGTCAGAATCTACAATAATATTCTGTAAATCATTAGGAACTGCTATTTGGAGGCCTTTAACAATTCCCCAAAGTTCAGCATGCATAATAGTACAATTACCCAATTTACAGGAAAAGGCTTTCATAAACCTTCCCATATGGTCTCTGAAGACCCCCCGCAGGAGGCACTATCACATTGTAAGAAGTAGGACCCATCAACATTAATCTTGACATAGTGCTCCTGTGGTTGGTGCCAGCTAATGAGATTTCCCAAGCTATTATGGTTCCTCTTTGGAAGGTTAGTCTTCTTCATGGCTTTAATAATATCCCTTGTACGTGCTCTAATGTGGCTTGCAGCAGCCCTTGGGTCGGTGGCCTTGCCTTCAAAGACCAACTTATTACGCAACCACCAAAGAGAGGAGGCACCCACTCCAAAGTAGTAAGTCCACTCCGTTTTCCTATTGAGGTTTGAGGTGAGCCATTCTCTCATACTTCCGGTAAAAAAATTTTCAACCTCTCTCACGGGAACTAGAAGCTTCCAAACTTGATTAGCAAAAGGACAGTCGCGAAGAACATGGACAATGGATTCCTCACCCGATTGACATCGCGGACAGCAGGGGTTCAAAGTCATATGCCTCCTGAACCTTTGAGCATTTGTCAAAATGACATCATTTGCACAAAACCAAAGAAATGTGTGAATTCTTTCCGGACCCTTCCAGTTCCACGTAAGCTCAAAGATATGGTCCGAGGGGTTCTGGTTGGTGTGAAGGGATTGGTAAGCAGACTTCAGGTTGAACGCCCCATCCGAGGATAAGGCCCAAGTAATCTGATCCTCATTCTTCCAAGGTGATGGCGGAGCCATTGCTAAGACTCGTTGGACAACCTCATCCGGGAGCCATTCTCTTAGCTTCCTATCATCCCAATGCCCTGAAATAGAGAGGAAATTATTTAGAGAATTAGGTGAATAGTTGCTATCTCTTACCTGGTTAGCATGCTGGTCTAGAGTTCCAAGTTTTGAAATCCATTGATGCCTCCAAAAATTAATTTTGGATCCATCTCCTATCCTCCATATGGTATTGCTCTCAACATCTTTCCAAGCACGGCAGACTCCTTTCCACAAATTAGAAGCATTATTTATCCTTCTAATATTAGGAGGAATATCAGTCCCACACCGGTATTTAGACCTTAGAACTCTGGCCCAAAGATGATCTCTTTTGTCGACCAACCCCCATCCAATCTTCATCATAAATGCATGGTTAAGGTCTTTGGCATGTCGGATACCAAGACCACCTGCATTTTTGGGTTTACAGACATTATGCCAGCTCAGAAGGTGGACTTTCTTTGTCTGGTTAGTGTCACCCCAGAGAAAATTCCTGCATTTAAAATCAATTATATTACAAGTAGAAACAGGTAAATAAGCTGTTTGCATAGTATAACTAGGTAAAGCAGAGAGGACAGATTTCACCAAGGTATTTCTCCCCGCCAAAGATAATGATGTAGCTTTCCAACTGCTGAGTCTTGTATTTAATTTGCTTATGATTCCGTTGTAAGTGTTCCGCGTCACCCTCGAGTGGAGAAGGGGAACTCCAAGGTATTTTCCAAGATCATTTGTTCTCTAAAAATGTAAGGCTTTACTAATCTCATTTCTTATATGATGCCCCACGTTATTGGAGAAAAAGATCCTAGTCTTCTCAGTATTAACTTTCTGACCGGAACTATCACAAAAGGCACCAAGAACTCTATCAATTATCTGGGCCTGCTCCAAACTGGCTTCTGCAAAGAGAATCAAGTCATCGACAAAACAGAGGTGAGAGAGCTCAGGACTACTCCTATTAAGTTTGATGGGTTTCCAGTACCCCAGGTTGACCGCTTCTGATATGAGCTGAGAGAGACATTTCATGTACAGAACAAAAATATAAGGTGAAATAGGATCACCTTGACGAATTCCTCTAGAAGGAGTAAATTCATCTAAAACTTCTCCATTCCAAAGCATTCTCATTCTGGCTGAAGAGATACACGTACATATGAGATTAGAGATGTGAGATGGGATCCCAATATCCTCAAGAGTATTATTAATAAAACTCCATTTCAATCTGTCATAAGCTTTTTCCAAATCTATTTTAATGGCCATCCAGCCTTTATCACCCTTTTTGCTTCGCATGGAGTGGATGACCTCCTGAGTGATGATGATATTATCCGAGCTATGCGTGCCAAGGACAAAACTGCATTGCGTCGGTTGGACAAGCTTCTCCATAATATATCTCAACCGCTTGGCAAGAATTTTTGTGACAACTTTATACGAAACATTGCACAAACTAATCGGCCGCATTTGTTTTAAAGTAGTAGAGGGCTCCACTTTAGGAATCAAAAAAATTAGAATTTCATTTATCTCTTTCACCTTGTGGGGATTACTAAAGATATTCTGCACAAGCCTACACAAATCAACACCAATCTTATCCCAGTTATGTTGGTAAAAAACAGCCTGAATCTCATCCTTACCTGGTGCTTTGAAGCTGCCCATAGTAAAAATAGCATCCTTTATTTCCCACTCAGAGACATGACCCCCAATCAGATTTATATCGTCATGGCTTAGACCAGGAAATCTTTGGTTCAGGACAAAAGAAGAGTCAGGAGTATCATCCAAGTATAACTTAGCATAGAAATAAGTTACCATCATTTCAAGTTCAGCACTCTCTGTAATCCAATTTCCATTATCATCTTGTAATGCCTCAATTCTATTTCTTCTTCTTCTAGCCATAGTAGTGCCATGGAAGTATTTAGTATTGCAGTCACCATATTGTATCCAATTACACCGGAATTTCTGAAACCAGAGTAGCTCTTCATGTGCCAAAGTCTCTTCATACTCTGCCCAAAGTCTTCCTTGCAGATCTTCTAAGAACCAATTATATCCATTACTAAGATTGTTAGTGATGCCCTGTAGCCTTCTCAAAATTTTGGACTTCTTTTTATTAATGTCACCAAACACATTGGAATTCCAAATTCTGAGAGAATTTTGAAAATCATTCATACAGTTATTCCAAGAGTCCTCAAACTTCCAACTTTTTTGAACTAAATTCTTAAAATCAGGATGAGATAACCATCCCGCAAAGAAACGAAACGGCCTCCTTCTTCTGTTGGGAGGGGCAGGATGAGAAAATTGTAGAAGAAGAGGAGAATGATCATATTTTAACATAGGAAGATGTTTGATACCAGCATCAGGGAAGCATATCTGCCATTCCATATTGCTGAGACCTCTGTCAAGGCGTTCAAACAAACTCCCACGCTTCCAAGTGTAGGGCCAGCCCGAGTAGCCTAAATCCAGAAGACCGCAGTTAAAAACACAATTTTGAAAGTCTCTACAAGCACTGTTATTTTGAGAAATAGAACCCCCCTTCCTCTCAAAGTCATGCAGATACGCATTAAAATCCCCAATAACGCACCAGGGGAGATTCATAGATTCACTAAGAATTTCAAGATCCTTCCAGAGCTGTTTTCTCAAAGCTCTCTGAGGACTGCCATAAATAGCCGTCAACATCCATGGAGATGAGTTCCTGCCTTGGATTCTCATGTGAACAAATTGGAAGTTGTGCCGAAGGATATCCACTTTCCAAATATTCGAATTTCACAAGCACCAAATACCTCCAGAGTGGCCCCTTGCCTCTTCAACAAACATGCCATCAAACCCTATTCTATTCCTGACGGTCTTTCCCCGATCCCCACTAATATGGGTTTCTAACAAAATGACAAAATTCAAATTATAATTTCTCTTAAGGTCTCTAATAAGGTTAGAAAACGTCTTTCCACCCACACCCCGACAGTTCCAGGTAAGAATATTCATGAAAAACTAACAAAAAAAAGGAAAGGATACCAAGAACCAAAAAGTCAGAAATTAAACACGGTCTGAGGCATCAGCCCCATCCGTTTTGCTAACCCGATTCACAGAGTTTTTCTGATTGCCAGTTGTTCCATTCACCCACGATGGAGTTGCATCAGGTGGTTTTTCCAGAGCCGATCCCACACTCACTGATTTCCCTTTGTCTTCTGGGTCCGGACGATGATCACAGCGATGAATCCCCGAAGAGCTTGAATCTTCATTGCTCCCGTGGCTAGTATTTCCATTTCTCGTAGTATTGAAATTTTTTCACTGATGCTTCACCATATCCCTCATGTTTGCCATAATGGTTTGTTCTAGGTCCTCCTTGTACGGGTCCTTTGAAGTGGAAGGCTTGTTTTGTGGCATTACCACTGCAGAAGAATCAAAGGCCAAAGGAGCCTTTTCAATAATTTTTTGTTTAAGTTTGAAGCCCTTTTTTGGAAGGATTGGGCCAATTCTTGTGGTTGGGCCTTTTATAATGGCTTGGGGATTTTTGCTTGCTCCTTTTTTGAGAAACCTTTCTTTGGCCATAATTGATTTAGTAACAATAGTTTGGGCTTGACTTGTTGGAGGCCCAGATTGCATGGGAACCTTTGGGGGAAGTTTATCATGTTGAGAAATATCTTGCGCAGTATCCGCACCTCCATCAATCAAGACATTAAAGCGAGACCCATCCTCAGAACCTTGATTCATATCCCCCTATTTTCCTTGTCATTATTATGAGGCCCATTAGTATTAACTTTGCTTTTATTACCAGGATCATATATTTCCTTTTTGTTCTTCCTTAGTGATCGTTTGACCATCATCCAGGGACCAAAATCAGGAGGGGCTTGATAAGCAGCACAATTAACCCCTTGATTCGCGCACTTGCTTTGGATAGCAAGATTCCCCGTGCTTGATCCCTCCGGCGGACCAGTCTTTCATATTCAATATTAAGAGTGCTCCCCAAAACTGAGATTCTCGGAACTAATTTTTTTGTCAAGTCAATCTCAACACAAATTCTGGCAAACCTCCCTCTGGAATGAATGGAAGTAGCTCGATCAATCTTTAGCATGGTTCCAATAGCTGATCTAATGCGCCATAGAAACCGATGATTATACAGCTCTATAGGAAGATTCAGAATACGGACCCATGCTGCAATCTTCTTTACCGCACTCTCCGATGTCAGAAAGAAAGATCTCCACCTTTGAACAATGAGATAATGCCCTGCGATCATCCATGGTTCATGGAAAGATCTCCACCTTTGAACAATGAGATAATGCCCTGCGATCATCCATGGTTCATCCAAGAGAGCGTGTGAGTAGTCCTCCTCGTCTGAAAAATGAACCAAAAAATAGTCACGATCCATATCAATAACATTTATCTTACCTTTCTTAACCCAATCCCTATTTAGACGTTGTTCCATGAATCCCAGGCTGACTCTTTTGCCCAAAACTTTGACAATTAAGGCGGCATGCCATGGCTTGCACCATTCATTGAACTCATCTTTTGATACCGGAATGGTCGGACACGGATCAAAGGCTTTATTTTCCTTTTCCTGTGCCTCCATATCTATGTACCATCGATCCTCAGGGTTAGGTTCCTCCTCTACCACATCCATGATATTCCCCTCCCATGCATCTCCAGGAGAGGAAAGTAATGTTTCTTTATACGATATTTTCTTCAGAGTAGTAGATCTAGCTGAATCATTCGCAACCATCTCTATACTATTTTCTTTTTTGTTCAGATCAATCTCCTCCCGATCTTTGACTTTCTTTGTACTACGTTGTTTTAGGTCGTGAACTTGTGTTGAAACCCTCACAGAGCTCACATAGTCACTCATCTTTTGCTCTAGCGTAGGCTTCGACTTGTTATAAACTTATCTGGAGTACCAATCCTGAAATGATATTGTTAAGATGAATGAGTTGTCAAACTTTATTAAAAAAAATAACACATGTAATTTAAATATATAGGTAGAAAATCGATATAAAACATTTTGTTAAGGGATAAATTAAATAGAATTTAATTGTGTCATTTAATTCATATAGTCCACCACATTTAATAAGTTGTTTGTAAATAATTTTTTTATAACTTTCTAATACTTTCTAATATCAAATAATTTTTCTCTTTTTTCTAATTAATTTCTCTGATCTTTTCTATTCAAAGATTATACTCCAATTATTACTTTCAATCATACAATTTTCAATGTATGAACGTTATAAATATATGATAATTCATTATATTTCAACATCTAATAAAGACAGAGAGATTCTTATTACAAATATATTATTATGACCATAATATAAGCAAAGAAGCTTCTTTATTTATTAATAACTTATGACTAGGGTTTTTTTTTAATTTTTAATTTTTTTGATAAACAGAGGATAGAGAAAGAAACTTTAAACTTTAAACTTCAGAAACCATCTCTTTTCAAGTGAGTTTCCAAAGAATTATTTTTTAACAATCATTCATATAAAAATATTTTTTTATGTAAAAATAATAGCTGAGAAATATTTAAAGAAATAACATAATTGATTAAATTACTTAACGTATCACATATCGAAATCTCAGCAATTATTTTCACATAAAAAAATATTTTTACATAAATAACCACCTCATTATTACTTTTAAGTTTTAACATACATACTTGCACTCACACAAGGGTTGAGGTTTTAAGCAAGATCCACTTATGCTACAATAATAACCATATTTTTGTTGACAATTGCTGCGACAATCACTAAAAAAGTTGCCTCTTTTGCAATCTTCATCAGCCCAAATATCTGAGCACGTCTTCCTTGTTCCATATGACCAAATACCTGAGCACTCCTTCCTTTCTTGTGGGGCCACTATACTTGTCATCCACACAACTACAAAACAAATATTAATGGTTAGAAATAAGAGATTGACAAAGAATTTGTATATTATTGAGTGTATTTAAGTTGTCTATTTAAATTGTTTGGATTGATACAATATAAAAGGTATTCATAGGTACTAAAAAAATCGTATTAATAAAGACGTAATCTCCTATAATAAATATTCAAATATACTAAATAATACTAATTGATCCTAATTATATTCTAATATTAATTAAAGGAGAATATATACTAATTAAGAGTTAATACTTTTAATGTAAAGATTAGTTACAATTAGTTTAAAACTAACAAAAAAAAAGTGTTGATCATCTTATTTCTCTTAATTAATACACTATATATTGTTTTAAATTGATCTAATTGTCATAAAATTATTCATCTTAAAAATTTAAATTGATAGGAGAAAGTAATATAAATAGTTACATATATAACACTTTTTTTAAATAAAAATCTCTCTTAGGTTTGTTTAATTGTTTGCATAAATATTTTTTTTATTTGTCTTATACAATTTTTTTATTTTTGGAGTTCATAAAAAATTAGATATAGAGCTTTAATATTATATTATAAAATTACTCATTTTATGAATAGTATATATAACTATTTATATTATCTTTTTTTATTAATTTAAACTTTTAAAATGAGTAATTTTATGACACTAATATTACAACTTTATTGCATATGTTTGAAAACTCTAAAATTATATCTTGAATTTAATTTATAATTTAAATTTAAATTAGAATCAAAATCTGCTAGAGTGAGAATGCTGGTAAATAATTAATAAAAAATACTCTAATAATTCTTGAATCAAGATAGTAGAATTTCTAAATAATAAATATTACAAAAAAAACATTAAAAGTTATTAAATTATTACTTTATTATTTTACCAACATCCACATTTTATATTATCTTTTTTTCTTGAAATTAAATGAAAACTAATAAATTATATTATTATACATCAAATAACATGCTTGGAATTAATTTAACGCATAAAATTAATTTAACACACAATAAATATAATCCTATCAAAATTAGAGTTCGTTGAAGCATTGTGGATGACAAAAGACGAAATTCTCATCAAATTGGAAATCAGTTCAATTCTTAAGATGTTAACAAATAGAGGATAAAAATTGGAAAAAGCAATGTGTTTCATTTTAGTTTAGATTCACGAGGTTTTATTAATAAAAATTATTTTTTTAAGGAACACAAAATACATAAAATCCACTTTAATTTGTTTTACTAAGGTTTGGCGAATTACATTTTTGTAATATCTTTTTTAGCTATTTGTTTATAGTTTTCTTTTTTATAACTTTTTTATTGTTACTGATTTATTCATTTTAAATACATCAAGCACTCACAAGTATTGAGCGAAAGAAAAGTTATATACTTTAGCATTTCAAATAAGAAATAATGTACCTGAAACCAGAAAAACAAATAAGAAAATGTTTCCCAAAGATAGCTTAGACATCTTTCTAACAAGTTAGTGTGAATAAATATAATTCTTATTCTTGGTTTTCTTTTGTCTATGCAAATCTAAGGAGCGAGCGAGGTATATATATATATATAATAAGTGGCAGAGAATATTCACTTTAAGTCTAAATTAAGAGAATTTTAAATTAAATATATATTTTATATTAATAGATAATTTTAGTGTATATGTAATATTATAATATAGTCATTATTTTATTATATTTCTTAACGGGGTCCATACACACACACATTTAACGGGCAAGAATTTTTAAATTAAATTATTCAGAAGTTATACATAATCAATTGAAAATTTACATATATAATTTTGTAGAGTAATTAAAACAATTGAATTAATACTTCAGCCTCAAATAAGTGCCTAGCTATAATTACACATAAATTAAACGCATAATTACAATTTCGGATAAATAATTAAAACTAATTGTACGATATTACCCTTGTGAAATCATCTTTTTATACACTTATTCAAACAACATTTTTCTTTATTTTTGCCTTACTTTTGAACTAACATCATTAATTAATTCTCCTATTTTTTTAGTCTAAAAACTTTCACCCCTAACATTTCTCTATTAATTTTCCCTTTCAAGTTACACACACTCTCTCTCCTCTCAGATTCTATACGGATATTGATGGAAATAATTAATATTTAAAAAAAACTCAAAACATTCCCTCATAATTACCTCAAAAAATAATGAGACTTTTGATAAAAAAAATACCTAATTTGACTCCTGAATTTTATTTTTATGAGATTGATTAGTTTTTATGCCAAAAAATGTCAATATTATTTTTATTTTTTTTGCATAGAGATTAATCAGTCTAAAAAAAGATTAAAAACTAGATTGAGTATTTTTTTTTTCTTAAAAATCTCGTTGTCCTTTCGAGATAATTATCAGAGATCGAGTGGGATATTTACTCTTAATATTTTTTAAATTTCTAAAACAACCCTTATTCGAGACCAAAAGTAACAATAACAATATAGCATCTTCCTATTAAAATAATCATCTACTTGAAAAAAAAAGTAGATTTGTTTCGGTATATATAGTTGTTTTTAATAATTCGGTTTATATACCAAATTATTTTTAATAATAAATATTTTAAAATAAATATTTTTTAAAAAGGTTAATTTTTACAAAGCTATATATGCTTATGTTACAACTTACCAAAATACACAAGTTAACGTTAAGTTAAATAAATACTCAACTAACAATGAATTCTAGTGTTTATGAAAGGCTATAAAATTTTAAAGGTTTTTAGAGTGCAAGCTTGTGGGAGAAGAACCTAGGCAAGAAAAACGAGGGCAGAGAGTGTAGAATAACTAAAATCAATATTGAATTGCAACACTAGCACATAATAAAAGATATTAAAATTACATACATAATTAAAGAAAAATATATTATTTTGATAGAAAAATTAATTTTGTAAAATGTAAAACAACTAGGTGTAAGTAGAGACAAATTATTAAGAGTAAAATATCGTTTTTGTTCCTAACGTTTGGGGTAAATCCTATTTGTGTCTCTAACGTTTAAATCGTTCTATTTGTATCCCTAACGTTTGTAAAAGTGATTCAATGTTATCCTGCCGTCAATTACACATCATGAACGCTTTAGTTTGAGTTTTAAAAATCTCTTTTTGAAGTTAGAATACAAATGTCTGAGATAGAATTGATGATCCACTCCGAAAAATAGCTCATCAAAAGTTGAAACTAATTTCTACAACATTTACATAATTCACTTTTCTAGGGAGATAATTGAATCTAAACACAAATAGTGGGTATAATATTAAAATCTAACACATCCAAGTGAGACCTAATTGAAAATGAATATATCCAAGTGAGAATAATTAAAAAATATAATCTGATTTGTTAGTATAATTGATAGTAGAATAACATTGAATCACTTTTATAAACGTTAGGGATACAAATAGGATGATTTAAACATTAGGAACACAAATAGGACTTACCATAAACGTTGGGGACAAAAACGATACTTTACTCTATCATTAAAAATAAATTTGAAAAAAAAAAGCTAATTGCTTAATAATTAGCATTATAATATCAAAAGACAGTTATGTTATTCATGGATGAGGTATCATTTCACATATGGAATATTCCATGAGTATGTTATAAATATACTATAATACAATTCTCTTCATTGTTATTAGTATCACAATTTAGAGCTATGCTAGATTAAACTTATTTATTATTCATCTTTTCTTAAGAGACATTTCTTATATATTTATCTTTAAACAATAATATAATATAAATAAAATAGTAAAATGTCGTTTTTATTTTTAATATTTGAGTCAAATTCTAAAGTTATTTTTAATATTTTAAACATGTTATTTAATTTTCTAATATTTTAAAATTGTTACAATGTGACACATTACACATTATACAATTTGGGAAGTGTTAGAGATATAATCATTAATATTGCCTTTTTTCTATCTGTAACACCCTTACTATCAGAATGTTACGCTTCCGGCTGCGCTACTTTGATAGCAAGAAGTATTACGACTAACTTCATATACTTAATATTAAAATAGGAGCCTTTGACTCGATACCGTATCGTTGACTTCATTAAAAACTGGAAATAAATACTTTACAAAAAAAAAAACAAACAGGCATAGGTTCATATATAAGACTTCTTACATAATAGCTTATAACATAATATACATCATACAACTCCTATCCCTCTTACAAAATTGTAATAAGAAAGACGAGGAAAGAAAAATTATCTAATTATCACAACATCATATAAACCAATACGCGGTATAACTCTCCATAATGCTCCTTCCTCCGATTCCTGAAAAGGTAAAGCTATAGGGGGTGAGAACCTAACCACACGGTCTCACTACGGAGTTTCAGAATTATCATAAGAAGATATTTAATAAGAGAACGGTTTTCAAACTCAGTGATTATCATTATTGCCTTATGAATCCTTTTAAAAAACCAATAGCTAATCGTTCAAAACCTTTTCAAAGAAACAATGTTTAATCTTTCAGAAACCCAAAACCTTTCTTTTCTTATAAGATAATCTTAATCAGAAACCAACCACGCAATCAATCAACACATTCCTCAATTCAACACCAAAGTTCATTCTAAAAAGTAGCACACCAGATTAAACACATGCAAAACATACAAGGAAAGCACAGGTTTAGGTAACAGTTACAGCAAATAGTTCATGTAGCAGTTAAGAATAGTTCAACAATTAGGCAAACCAAAACAGAATTCAAACCCAAATAAAGCATACAAATGCATATGATGCATGCCTGTCCTATGGCTAATGAGCTCATCTGTCAGTTGTCCAGCCAACCCGACAATGCAAGTCCAAAAACCTTAGATTGTCCCCCAACGCGCATTCCCATGAGTTTATGCATATCTTTTTCTCGTAAGTATATATCAAATCGCTTAATGGGGGTACCATTCCCGGAAATTTATAGTGCCCGGTCACCCTTATGTCGTAGGGTCAATAGAGTATCGAGTTTCAACCTGGAGCAAGTGGTGGCAAGCCACTGCGTCTACCCAGGAAAATTCGTGTCTCAGATAATTCAAATTCATAAGCCATATGAATAATTCATTCATCATTCATCAATATTTAAGCCATTCTCAATATCATCATCATTCGTCAATCCATATCTCATTTCCAAAATTCATTCAAAAATCACATTTTAAAGTCAATCCTTATCATTCTTCTTTCCATTCTATTAAACAGAAATCCCAATCCAAACCATAATTCTTTCCTTTCTAAATAAATCAATCTTAAAACATATAATGTTTAAAAACTAAATCTTTTTAAATAAATACTCCAAACGAAACTTCCAATTTTATAAAATTTCGGCAGCATCTCCTCTAAAACTCGAACACTGCCACCCTTTTCGGGTCCCATCCAAACATTTCTGAAACCTTTTCTCAACCATTTCTAAATCTCAATCATTTTCCAAAATTCAACTATTTTCAATATCAAATTATTTTCAAATCGAACCAATTCCAATAATAAAACTCTTTAAAATCAAATCAGCTCAAATATTAAATCATTTATAAAATCAGACTAACTCAAAAATCAAACTGCTTCGAGAATCAATTTATTTTCATATCTCAAAAAGTCGACTCATTTACATTACCAAATAAATTCCAAAACCAAAAAATTCCACTTTTCATAATAATCAAGTAAATAACATTTCAAACCAATTTCTTTTCAACAACCATACACCACTCACGCAATCAAGCAACATATAATTCAGTCTAACAAACCATCACATCCACAAGACAAATATAATCATAGAAATATATCTTTTTGCATCAATATCTATTTATAACAACTCTATAATATAAAATAGATTTTAAGAAAAACATCTACCTCGATTAGTCGCAAGTTACATAATTAAACCCATTAAATCCTTATTCTCATGTTAATCGGCAGCAATCGCAGAAATTCCCAAGCAACCTCAGGGATCACGGCAACAACCACATATCTGACATAATTTAGAATTAACGTTGAATGGATATTGAGTGATATTATAACATAATTGATAATAGAGTATTGCGATAAACAAGAATGGAACCGAATAATCTTACCATGATAAATAGAATAGAACGACACAATAACAGCTTCCAAATTGATCGGACAGCAGCTTCGATACCTTACAACATCTATACATCAGAATCCTTAACTGCAGATAACTAGAACGATTACAATACGAACTTCAGAGCACATGCAACTTACTGTGAAAGGAAGAATGATGGAACTGGAGTAGCAGCTCTGACGACAATCTCCTACAGCAACAGCACCATTTTCCGGCAGCGAGAGGCACAGCGGCGCAGCCTCCAGCAGCGACAGTGGCGAACGGCGGCGCTTTTCCTCCTCGGTGTGTCCCTGAGTCACACGTCTTATCTCCCTTCCCTGGACGGTGACGCATAGCAATGACAGAACCATCGGCGGCGGCGACAAGGCTCAGCGACGGTGGCGCGCACAGCGACACGGTGGTGACGCAAACAGCTCGCCTCCTTCCTCATGTCACACCGTCTCTGTCTCTCTCAATCTCGGCATCGCTCTCCCTTTCTCCTTCGAGCTTGACGGCATCGGACCCACAGCGGCGGTGAGGATGAACACGCGCAACCACAGCAGCGGCGGTGCTCCTTTCTCTCCTCTCCTTCTCTCCTTCAGCTCCCCACTCCTCTCCGTCTTCCCTCTTCTCTTTCTTTTTTCTTTTTCCTTTCTTTCTTTCCTCTATCCGTATGTGTTGTGGGTGTGTCTGTGTTAGAGAAAGGGAAAGGGGGAAAATGGCGGCTAATTTAAGAAAAATTAGGATTAGGGTTTTTGTTTTAGCAATTTAGGGTTTAATTTGGATTTTGGTTATTTTTAATCAAATTAGGGTATAGAGTGTTAATTTGAAATCTAATTTAATCTTCAAAATTATTTTAAAATATTATTTGTTGTATTAAAATACTAATTGATTTGAAATCAAATTCTCTAATTGAATTTATAAGATAATAAGATTAATTTTCTTTATTCCTAAAACTTAAAGTATTAAATCATAGAAATATCAATTATTTGAATTAAGTCACATAAATATTCTTGTTATTCCATAACTACTAATTTTTTAATTTAAATATAAAAAATAATTCAATAATTATAAAATTAGGTAAAATTCTAATTAATTATCAAAATCAGATTTAATTTTTGATTTAATTAGTTTTAATAAAATAATTTCTGAAAATAAAATTTCTAATGAATAAATGAATTGAAATTAATTCATAATAAGATTTATTTGAAAATTCTGGGTCTTACACTATCAGTTTAAACTTTGAGATGAGTGGTTTCATAACATGGTATTAGAGCTCTATGTCTGAATAGTTAAGAGTTCGATTCTTAGTAAACCCCAAAATTAAAAACATAGCATAAGACAAATAAAAGAAAAAAATAATGTCTAAATAAAAAATCAAGCAAACCTAAAAGAAAGGCTCTTACTTAAGAGAGAGTGTTAGAGATATAACCATTTATGTTACCTGCTCCTATCAATTTAAACTTTTAGAATGAGTAATTTCATAACAGTAAAAATAATGCTTTACAACCAAATTAATTACCCAACCAAATCCAACAAAGTTCATATAAACTAATTGACATCCACACACCATTATCTTTAATTGTCTTTTGACTACTTCTTTTTCTGTAGGATTCTTTTTTTATATATAGATTCTTTTGTCTTCTTTCTCTTTTTTCCACCCCTAATACTGCTGCTTCTTCTTCTTCTCTTTCTCTTTCTCTTTTTTCTTCATTTTTCTCTTTCATTATTATCATTGTGTAGCACTATTTTTTCTCATTTGAATTTCTTCTATCTCGTCTTTCTTTTTCTTCTTCCTCTTCCATCATCATTATTATCATCATCATTGTTATCGTTATTATCATTATCGTTGTCTTCTTTTTATATGTATAACAGTTTAAATCCAAAATGTACTGAAATTCCATAATGATGATGACACGCAAACAAACTCAATTCAAAATAAATTCAGACCATAATGTATCGAAATTAAATCCAAAATATATTGAAATTAAATTATTTAATGATAATCCAAAACTCCTCTTCCTCCTCATCCTCCTTTTCTATTATCATCTTCTTCTTCTTCTCCTCCTTTTCCTCCTCCTCATCTTTTTTCTTATCTTTCTTCTTTGTTATTGTCGTTGTCACCACCACCTCTATCTCCCCCTCCTTCTTTTTCTCATTTGAATTTCTTCGATCTCTTTCGTCTTTTTCTTTTTTCTCCTCTTACTCCTCTATCATTATTATTATTGTATTATTATTATTATCGTCTTCTTTTTATATATATAACAGTTTAAATTCACAATGCACCAAAAATTTTTAACATAACGATACACAAATAAAATAGTCCGTACTTATGAACTTTATAAATATAGATAATTCATTACATCTAATAAAATGGAGAGATTCTCATTACGAATATATTACCATAATATACAATATCTAAGTTTCAATTCTTTTGCTTTTTTCAACAGAAAAGATGCTTCTTTATTGATTAATAACTTTATTTATCATTAGGGTTTTTATTTGTTTTTTAATTTTTAATTTTTTTAATAAACAAAGGATAGAGGAAGAAACTTGAAGCTTTAAACTTCAGAAACCCACCCTTTTCAAGTGGGTTTCCAAAGAATTATTTTTCGACAATTATATATTCATATAATAATATTTTTATGTAAAAATAATAGCCGACGAGAAATATTTAAAGAAATAATATAATTGATTAACTTACTTAACAACATAACAAATATCGAAATCTCAGCAATTATTTTTACATAAATAGCCACCTCATTATTACTTTTAATAAATTTTAGGGAAAATTTCACTCCCCTCCCCTCTATTTTATAAATGTACATTCTCCTCCCTTTTAATTTTTAAAAAATCTCCTCTTTAATCTATTTTAAAATTTTTGTGTTAACTTTATTCATTTTCTAAGAAAAAATAAATTATTTTTTGAAAAAATATCCATTAACAAAAATTTTTATTTTTTATCATTAAATTTTACTTACCAAAATACCCTTTAATAAATTATTTTTTATTGATTAAATTGTATTTTTATTAAAATACTTTTAAAAAAAATTAATAATTAAATTATTTTTTTCTAAGATATCTATCCTTCAATAATTTTTTAATTATTAAATTTTGATTTTACCAAAATTTTTATGAACAATTATTTTTATATTTTACTATTAATTTTTTGATATTAATATATATTATTTTAACATTAAATAAAAAAATTTTACCACTGTTAATATATATAACAATTAATATATATTGATATTGAAAAATAATCTTACTAAAATTTTTTATTTAATGTTAAAATAATATATATAAATATCAAAAAATTAATAGTAAAATATAAAAAAAAAAAAATAATTTATTTTTTCTTAAAAAATGGATAAAGTTAACATTAGTTAACACAAAAATTTAAAATGGATTAAAGAGAAGGTTTTTTAAAAGTTAGAAGGGAAAAAATGTACATTTATAAAATAGAAGGAAAGGAAGTGTTATTTTAACATCTCACGGAGGAGGGGAATGGAATTTTCCCTAAGTTTTAACATATATGCTTGCATGCACAAAAGGATTGATGTTTTAAGCAAGCTCCACCGTAGCTATAAGGACCATATTTTTCTTCACAATTGATGCGACAATTACTAAAAGGGTTGCCTCTCTTGCAATCTTCGTCAACCCAAATCTCTGTGCACGTCTTCACTTCTTCTTGTGCGGCCACTATACTTATAATCCACACAACTACAAAACATATATTAATTAAAGGAGAACAAGGAGTTAATTCTTAATACTTTTAATGTAAAAAAGATTAGTTACAATTAGTTTAAAACTAACAAAAATTAAAAAAAAAAGTGTTGACCACCTTATTTTTCTTAATTAATAGATTATATATTGTTTTAAATTGATCTAATTGTTATAAAATTATTTATTTCAAAAACTTAAATTAATAAAAAAAGACAATATAAATA
>NC_029780.3:2324007-2326397 GCF_000817695.3 Arachis duranensis
TTTAAATTTATAAAAACCGTAACATAAATAATATATATAGTTATTTATATTATCTTTTTTTATCATTTTAAACTTTGAAATGTGTATATAGTTTTATGAAAATAGTAATACAGCTTTATTTTTTAGTAAATAGCAGACGGTACTCAATGATTTGGGTATGTTTAAAACTCCAAAACTATATCTGGAATTGAATTTATAATTTAAATTAGAATCAAAATTTTGTTCATATTTTTTTTATTTTTTATTTTTTATCATTAAAGTAAGTGACGCATGGAACGTTACTCCGTTAAAAATTAATCGCAACTTTAAAAGGGGAAGGTATAATCCATGTACACATCAGAGCTTTGTAGGCTCTCTTAAGGCCTTAACATTAGAATTTGTTAAAAGATGATGATAAGGATTTAAATATGTATGCACCGAATGGAGCTTTTAACAAGGTTATATTGATTTTATTTTATTTTTCAATCTAATAAAATTTGATTCAAATGATAAGAATTTATATTATATTAATTAAAATTTATTTTTTATCCATTCTGATTCTAATAATTAGTATTTGGATTGGATCAATCTTTATCTTTATCTTTATAGTAATACAAATGGGGAGCTCATTTGCTGACGTGGCGCTCATACGTTGAGTTTGGGAGTTTATTTGCTTACGTGTCGTTACTAGAAATTTTTAGATTTATATTTATAAATTATAAATTATTATTTACTCAGGTTGTTATTTTCAAATTTTAAGTTTGGGTTGTTTTACTTAGGTTGTTATTTTTAAAATTTTAAATTGTTTTATTTGTTTGGATTATTTTACTTATGTTGTTATTTTTTAAATTTTAAATTATTTTATTTAAGTTGTTATTTTTTAAATTTTATTTAGATTGTTCTTTTTTATATTTTAACACTATTTTTTAAAAATCTGTTAATTCTTTTTAGCATAATTTTTTAAAATTTTATTGATTTTTTTTAAATTGTAGCTATATAAATTCTTTTAAAGAAATTTAGAGTTTTAAAAAAATTTACGTTAATTATTCTTCGGTTGTTACATACTAATATTACAATAAATAAATATTTACGTTAGTTTAGAATTTTTAAATTATTATTTATTTAAGTTGTTATTTTTAAATTTTAAATTTGGGTTGTTTAACTTAGTTTGTTGTTTTTTAAATTTTAAATTAAAGTCAACCAAATTTTAAAAAATTTAGTTATGATACAACTATAAAAGGATAAGTTATGAGAGATGTAAAGCACCACAATTTAAAGTACATCAATCCCTTTCTTTACATATATCCAAAATCTCCCTACTTATTCCAATGGCTGATATTCACAAAATTGCTAACATCAATCCTACAATCTACAATTTGTGTGTACGTATACGAGTGATATGGTTATGGACACTATCAAGTTACGAAAATTCTCCATTGCCATACTCAATTGAGATGGTTTGACTCAATGAAGACGCGAGTTTTCTACTAATATCCTTTTATTCATGACGCCAAAGTTATTTATTTATTTATTTAAATTAAAGTCTATGTACATTGAATTAGATATTAAATAAGTCTATATTTAACTTTTTCTTATGTTATTTTCTTTTTTAAGCAGGTATCGAATAAAGCTTAGTGTCATTGATGATTCTGACTGTGCATGTTATGTAGTCTTTGACAATGAGGCAAAACAAGTTTTGGAAGAGAGCTGTGTAGAGATACTTGATCCACTCCTATTGGTAAGATCTAACCAATATTTATTTCTAAAAGCATTAGTGAAGATATTTTTATTGGTACTTTTTATATTATTTAACGTGGTTTTTTTGTACAGAATTTGTTGCTTGAATTCTCCATTGAAGTTGTGGCCAATGATGAATCTGAATTATTGGAAAGTGCTATTACACCAACTAAGTGACTATCCTCGGAGTCGGAAGATTCGAATGTGGAAGGAGATACCTCAACTTGCAAGAAGATCAAGATTGAGAAAGAAACTTGAGAATTTGGATGCACATGTTTTGGAATCTCTTTTAGAGTCTATCTAATAGGATAATGCCAAGCATATATTTGTTTTGGTGGAACCATTATCTTTTCTTGAGTTGTTATTTTTCTTTTGGTTCTTTTCGATTTTTATGTTTGGAATTTAGAATTTTTTTAAATGTAAATTGAAGTTATTTGGTTATTACTTGTGGTTTTATTTTTAATTTGATTCTCACCGTTGATATTCTGATAATTTTTAATTTAATATTTAATGTCATAAAGTTATAAATTTCTTCTTTGAATTATTGTTGATACAATTAAGTTAATTATTAATTTTTAATGTGTACTTATTTAAAAAAATCTAATTATAATTTTTAATTAAAGTATTATGTTTAGAATTTTAAATTTAAATTCAAATATACTTTTTTTTAAATT
>NC_029780.3:2346676-2348580 GCF_000817695.3 Arachis duranensis
AACTTTATGTTGCTTTGTCAAGAGTTAAGAGTCGCAGTGGTCTCAGGGTTTTAATTCTAAACGAAGACGGCAATCCAAAGTCATCAACAACAAATGTCGTGTTCAAAGAGGTTTTTAATAATATTTAGGTAAGAATAATATTATTTTCATTTTAATAGCATGTTATGATTTACACTTTTGTACAAATCTTTACTATAGATATAACTAATTTATCTATAACTCTTTTTTCAAATTTGAAATGAAATGTGTAACAAGGAGCACAACATCCAATGATTTTCTAATGAAGTTAGTAAGATATTAGGTTGTTGATAAATTTTTATTAGCTTTTTGATATAAAATTTAGGGTAAAATTAACATGCTATTATTATAGTTATATATGTTCTTTTTTTTATCTCTCTCCTTATGGTTCAAGAATATTATAAACTTCGAACTCTTCTATTCATATTTTACTTTGAATAAAGATAAAATAACATATTTAACACGTTTATTATATAACGATGATGATAGTGTTATACTAAATTTAAAAAATATATGATTATAAAATATTATTTTTAATTTAATTTATCAAATTTAAATATAAGCCCGTGCATCGCACGGGTTTAACACTAGTTTATTTTGGTTTGAAAAAATTTAATAATTTAAAAATTTTAAATTACAATAATTTTAAAATTTAAAATCTGAATGAAAAAAATTAATATTCAAAATTTGGACAGATATAATGATAAAAATTCAAAGACAAATAAAATATTAGATATATTAGTATAATAAAATAACAAGATAACCTAAATCAGCTTGTAATTTTATTTAAAAAGTACCAATTTTATTCACTTTTTATAAAAATAATATGATAAAAGAATTATATTTTCTAAAATTTGAGAATAAAAAAATTAATTTGTCCTCTTATATTATTTGAAACTGATTTATCTAATTTTATAAAATAACATGAACTATTATGTTAATATTTATTTATCAAGTACTAATTTATTTGAAACAAAATTATTAAAAATTAATTTGGAGTATTATTATTGCATGTTCATCCGTTAGTTAAAAGAAAATAAATTTAGTTAATATTAAATTAATGTTATTTTTATCAATTACTTTTTTAAGTTGTTCAAACTAATTTAACAATGCTTTAATTATTTATTAAAAAGATATATTAAATTTATGTGTGTAATATTCTAAAAATATAATAAATAATATTCTAATAATAATAAATCTAATTTTTTAAATACAATAAAAAATAAATTTTAACATTAAAAGGATTAAAAAATATATAAAAAGTGTATTTAATATCTCTTTCTCTTTTAATACATACCCATCTTCAAGAATAAATTTCATTCGTGTTGTTTCATATTTCTCTTTTTTCTTTTTCTTCATAAAAACAACATTTCGTAATTAAAGTGTATTAATAACTATAATTTCACCTTTTCTTTCTTATGTTATCTTACAGATTTACAAACACTTCAGCTACGTGCGTGTTACTTTGCTTGTGAATAAAATAGAATATTTATAAATTTATATTTATACCTTATAATTCACCCACTAAAATTTTTTTTAAGGAACACAAAATACATAGAATCCACTTTAATTTGTTTTACTAAGGTTTGGCGAATTGCATTTTTGTAATATCTTTTTTAGTCATTTGTTTATAGTTTTCTTCTTTATAACTTTCTTATTGTTACTGATTTATTCATTTTGAAAACATCAAGCACTCACAAGTATCGAGCGAAAGAAAACTTATATTATATTTTAGCATTTCAAATAAGAAATAATGTACCTGAAACCAGAAGCACAAATAAGAAAATGTTTCCCAAAGATAGCTTAGACATCTTTCTAACAAGTTAGTGTGAATCAATATAATTCTTATTCTAGGTTTTTTTTTTTTTTGTCTATACAAATCTAAG
>NC_029780.3:2348698-2430902 GCF_000817695.3 Arachis duranensis
ACCAATATATTTATATATAAATATATATATGTAATTTAATTTATTTTTAATGTATATTTATATTTAATTAATATATATTTTATACTGATAAATAATTTTAGTATATACATAACATAGTCATTATTTTATTATATTTCTTAACGAGGCGCCCATACACACAACTCACTTAGTGGACAAGAATTTTAAATGAGTTAATAGTCAAATTCGTCCTTAAAAAATTATCTATTTTTTAAATTAGTCCTCAAATAATTTTTTTTAGTCATATTAGTCCTTAAAAAATAAAACGTAAGTCAAATTGTTAGTTAGATGATGACATATCACGTTAAGTACCACGTGTGACGTTAAGTGCCACGTGTCACTAGATGATTTGTTGACGTGTCAGATCAGTGACGCTTGGTACGTCACGTGTCACTTGACATGTAAAAAAGTTATTTATAATCAAAATAGTCCTTGAAAGTTTCAGACGTAAGCCATTTTTATTCCTAAAATTTTAAAAATTAATTAAATTAGTCCTTATATATTTTTATTTTTTTATAATATTAAATTTAAAATATTTTTGATAGTACTAATTTTAATATTATTTTTAGACCTTAATAAACAAATTCTCTTTACATAAAATAATAAAAATAATTAAATTATCATAAAATTATTTTGGCCTTTGTATTTAAAATTTTACCTTTTCAAATTGTAATTTTTTATAGTGAAATTTTTTTATTTAAACAAATTTATCAAATTATTGTTGATTATATATTTAAAATTTAATATTTTAAATCTCACTAAATAATATAGTAGTTATTTTAAAATTTAATAATTTAAATTATAATTTTTATTATTGTTTAATTTATATGGTAGAATTCAATAATTAAAAAATCGATTTGTCGAATCACTTGTTGAATCTTAATATTTTAATATAAAATATTTATATGATAGAATTTAAATTATTGTTGAATCTTAATAACTAGTATATAACTAGTATATACTAAAAGTTTTAATATTTTGGATTTCACTAAATAAATATAGTAGTAATTTTAAATATTTTAATCTTTTATCTAACAAGTGATCCATGTAACACCCTAACTACCAAAGCCTATATATATTTGTGTTCCTTAATCAATAATTCAATATATGCGCGTATTATGTATGTGCGATTGTGCCTATATATATGTTCGGTCTATTGGATTGTGCCTATATATATGTTCGGTTTATTGGGTACCGGACGGTTTGGAGGTGTCCTCAGATGAACGGGAAGGGCATAGCCTGGAATCGGGTTGCAAGGGTGAAGCGGGGAGGCCAACGTTCCGAGCTCTCGAGGCGGAAGGGGGTGTCACCTGCAAAGACACTCCGACGCTCAAGTCAGTCGAGTGTGTAGGCGAGAAAGGGGTAAAATAGTATGTGACGTACTTTGGAGGAGGGGCTCTCCAAATATACTTTGTCAGAAGTGGGTCCCACAAAGGCAAAACCCACCTTTCTCGAAACTTCCTTGTACAGCTGTGGCGGCCAATTATCTTGGACGCGTGTTCGGGTCGGCGAATGAGTGCCTCACACCCGACCGTTCGGGTTGGGTGGTGTAACACCCTAACTACCAAATCCCACGCTTTCGGCTGCGCGACTCTGATAGCTCGGACATTACGACGACACTTATACTATTTAATACTAAAATATGAGCCTGTTTAAAACTTTAAACCACAAGACTGCTCCCAAAAATACTTTCCTTCGACAAAGTACATCCATAGATACCATACCACTTACAAAACTCATCAACAGTACATCCATATATATACATATATATATATATATATATATAATATTACAAACATTAACCAATACAATTCCTATCCCTCTTACAGAATATATCAAGATAAAGGTGAGGGTACAATAAAACATAACTAAAATAATACAGAGCATCACAACAACAATTAAATAAACTCTTCGTGACTTCAGTGCCCATATCCTGAAAGGGGGAAAAATGTAGGGGGGTGAGAACATCATCCTCGAAAGGGTTCTCAATAGAGGGTTTTTGGGAATTACTGTAATAGGATACATGAAGATAAATCGTACCAGTGATTAATAACCGACTTATGCCTCTTTTCAAAAACAACAGTTTATAATAAAAGTAAAGTCGGAAATCTTTTCTGAAAGAGGAACCGTTCAATTCTCAAAACATTAAAGCCTTTCAAAATGGTTTATCTATACTGAACCAAAGTAGCCTTTCACATTTTATTCCAAACCAGAAACACAAAACCGAAATCAACCATCGGTTCATCTCATTCCAACCACGGCCCTAGGCCCAATCAATCCAACCACGGCCCTAGGCCCAACCAATCCAACAGAGTTCCAGATGCAAACACAAGTAGGGAGATGCAAACACAAACAAACAGTTATTGCAAGTAGAACAATTAGCAATTAATCACATAGGCAAAACAAGTACAATATGCACACCCAAACAATGTCACATAGATGCATATGATGCATGCCTGTCCCTAGTGGCTGATGATATCATCTGTCGGTTATATAGCCAACCCGACACGTCCTGGTAGCTAACCATGGACAGAAACACCCCTCGCGGAGCAAGTAGGTTTGAGCTACAACCCCATTGCTACTACCCGCTCAACCCAGAGCCAGTGGAATAACCACTACTGCGGCTACTACCCAGGCGGGTGTTTAACAGCTCAACCTGGAGCGAGTGGAATCACCACTACTACCGCTACTACCCAGGCGTCATAGTCTCTAACCTGGAGCAAGTGGGACAAACCACAACCCTTGCTACTACCCAGGTATCTCAAGCATATATTCATTCAGTTCCAACCATGGATCAACATCCATCTCAGCCATCCGGCTTAAATTCATAATTCATAGTCAGCCATACGGCCCACAACTCATTCGGCAATCAGCCATAAAACAATATCATACATAGCCATTCCGGCTCACGGTTCAATCCAGAACCAGCCAATATTCATAATCATACATAGCCATTCCGGCCCATAACAAAACCGCACTTCCACCATTCAACATCATTAAATTCATAAAACCGGCATTTAAGCCATAAATCACTTTTCTCAAGCCATTTTGCTTTGAAATCAAGTTTCAACTCTTTTCAGCCTTGGCTTTAAAGGTCTCATTTCTCAAATCATCTCAGGCTCATAAGCCAAATTTTCTAAAAGTGAGTTCCCTTTTTAAAACAAAGCCACTCTCAGCATTCTCTTTCCAAAACTTCCAAAACCATGGAAAGTTAAAGATTCATTTTGGGAACATTCAAAATCACCCATCCAACAATGGGATTTTATAACAAAAGTTTCCCGAAAAAGTTCCAAGTCTTTAGGGAAGGTCAATCTATATCAATTCTTTAAGATTCATTGAAACTCTTAAAATCATAGATTCTCGGTTCAAGTAAATAAAAACTGAATTTACTATAAAACCGGCCATACAAAATCACAAGTTCCAACCCGGTCCAAAAATCAACTCATTTGAAACGGAACCGGTTCATTTGAATCAAACCACTTTCAGGTTTCTTTTTGGAACTCATTTTTCTAACTCTTCCAAAATGCCTCAAACTTGATTAATCAATCAAAAGTCTAGATTCCTTTAAAATCACTAAAAACTCCTTTTTATATTAAAATCAATATTAGAGCATCATTCTTTCCTTCAGTGATTCAAACGGTAAAAATAGTTCAGTTCTAAATAAGCCGAACTCAACGTATAAGGTTCATTAAATAAATTAAGCTTGAAAACATAAATATCCTCTTAATAAATCAAATAATACAATTTCTCAAATTCAACCCTTTTTAAATAACTTTTCAAACAAGACTAGGATTTTGTAGAAATTTTGGCAGCACCTCCCCTAAAACTTGGACTTTTGCCACCCGGTTTGGGTCCCAACTAAACCATTTCTCATTCCTTTTCAACAGCTCAAAACCAGAAATCAGTTTAAAGCAAGCTAAATCCAACAATCGCCTCAGTGGCGTATCTCAAGGATACCATTTCAAAATCAACTCAATATCAACCATTTTAACTCATTTTCAAAGTCTTAAGGAAACAGCTCAGTAATAAATCATTTGTCCAAAACCAAGTTAATTAAAGTAAACCAGGCTGAATTCAAATGTGCATTTGACTTTTCAAATCATCAAAATAATTAACTCAAATCAAATCAATCCTCAACGGATTAAACTCAGATTTCAAATCTTTAAGGAATCAACTGCAAACATTACATTTCACAAAGCCGCACAACAATTCAGCCAAACCAACATCCATAATCATTCGAGTCAATCAAATAATACATAAGGCAGATACAATCACCACATACACAATATCTCACATCAGTATCCATATGTAATAATTCCAATACATAAAACATAGTTTTTGGAAAGCGCCCCTACCTCAAAACGCAAATTCCATAACCCAAATGCGTCACCAAAACTCTCAAACAACTCGAATTTACCAGCAGCTTACATCACAGCTTTGTTTACTCTCACAGCAGCAAGGACAACCCTTACGCGCAACATGTGGCTCCGATAACTTAATCCTAGAAAACATTATCATTGCGAAAGCCTTAAAATACATAACGGGATATGAACGAGGAAGGTTTTGAGGCAGAGATACTTACGGTAACTAAAGAATACCGACTGAACCAAAGGACAGAAGCTTCGGCGGTGTTTCCGATAGCCACAGAACCGCCCTTGGCAGCTGGAATCGCCGTGACTCAGCCTGCTCCGTTAGTAGTTCCTAGCACCTATTCTCAGCATCGGTGGTGACCCAGCAGCAAAAGGGCAAGCTAACAGAGATTTCAGCAACAGATAAAACAGTCCCAAAGTGAATACTAGCTGCAATCGCAACCTCCACACCGAGCCAGCAACCATCTCCAGAAATGGCAGCGGCGATGCAACTTACTATAACCATTTAATAAACACAAACAATTTCACTGACAGCTTCAAAGTAAGAGTGAATTGGTAGAGCTAGGGAGAACCAGAAACAGGGCAAGGCTCACCAAATCAGTAGCGGTTTCCGGCGGTAGCAGCGGCGGGTGAGCGGCGGTCCTTGGGCGGTGACGCACGCTACTGAACGCACGACCTCCCTCTCCTCGCAGCTCTCTCCCAACTCGGTGATGACAGTGACGCGGTGGTGCGACGGCCGGACGGCGACAGATCCGACAGGAACGGGACCCTTGGAGGCACAGGATACGGCGGAGCTAGCAGCGGTAGAGCGCAATGGCTCCCTTTCTCCCTCGCGTCGTCTCTATCTCTCTCTTACTCAGGCTGGAACGGCGCCTCCATGGTGGCAGCAAATCGGTGGCGACGTGGTGGTGCGATGGCGAGCTCCCCCCTCCTCTACTCCGCCGCGACTCAGTCTCCCTCTCCCTCTGTTGGCGACGGCGGCGACGGTGGCAATGGCACCTATCGCACCGCCTCCCTCTTCTGTCAGACGGCGACGTGATGGTGGTGCAACCCAGTACACCGGTGCGACTGCTTCCTCTCCTCTTCCCCTTCTCCGCGACCAACAGTGCCTCGTGGGTGTGCGTGTGTTGTGTTTATCACAGGGCTGCGCAGCAAAGAGGGTGAAGGAGAGACTGTTGGCTGCGCAGCATGAAGAGAAGGGTTTTTGGGGGTGGTGTATCAAAATTAGGTTTAGGGTTAAGCTAGGGGTAGTTTTGTAATTTCAATTAAAAATTGGGAATAATATAGTAATTGAAATCCAATTTAAATCCAACACTATTTGTATATAGAAAAATACTATTTACTCATCACTTTTACAAATTATTTTCAACAAAATGCCCAAATCAAATAATTAGAAATAATATACTTAATTTCTCTATTTTTCAAAATAGCAGTACTAATATTTAAAATATTAGTTGCTTAGTCCATAACATATAAAATCTTTATTATTTCACAACTATCAACCTTATAATTCAAATATAGAAAATAATCCAATAATTATAAAATTGGATAATAATCATAACTCGTCTCAAATCCAATAAATTAAAAATTACCTTAATTATCTTTAATAAAATAATTTCTGAAATCAAGGCTATAAATAACTATATGATTTGAGACTTACTCATAAAAAGACTTTTCAAAGGTTCTGGGTCTTATAATCCACAAATCGATTTTTAAATTATTGGATTCTATCATATAAATTAAACAATAATATAAATTATAATTTTTAAATAATTTAAAAGATTTAAATTTTAAAATAACTACTATATTATTTAGTGAGATTTAAAATAATAAATTTTTAAATATATAATCAACAATAATTTAATAAACTCATTTAAATAAAAAAAATTTCACTATAAAAAAATTACAATTTAAAAATGTAAAACTTTATAATACAAATGACAAAATAATTTTATAACAATTTAATTATTTTTATTATTTTATGTAAAGAGATTTTTGTTTATTATGGTCTAAAAATAATTTTAAAATTAGTACTATCAAAAAATATTTTAAATTTAATATTATGAAAAACCATAAAAAAATTATATAAGAACTAATTTGATTAATTTTTAAAATTTTATGGATTAAAATGACTTACATTTAGATTTTCAGGGACTATTTTAATTATAAATAACTTTTTTATATGTCAAGTGACACATGGCATGTTAGGTGTCACTGACCTGACACATCAACTAATCATCTGGTGACATGTGACACTTGACGTGACACGTCATCATCTAACTAACGAAAGGACTAATTTGACTTACGTTTTATCTTTCAAAAGCTAATATGATTAAAAATTTTATTTGAGTACTAATTTAAAAAATAAGTGATTTTTCAACAACAAATGTAACTATTAATCTATTTTTAAATTAAATATTTAGAAGTTATACATAATTAATTGATTGAAAAGTTTACATATATAATTTTGTAGAGTAATTATAAACAATTGAATTAATACTTGGGCCTCAAATAAGTGCCTAGTTATAATTACACACATAAATTTATAAACGCTAATTACAATTTCGGATAAATAATTAAAACGAATTGTACGATATTACCCTTGTGAAATCATCTTTTTATACACTTATTCAAACAGCATTTTCTTTATTTTTGCCTTACTTTTGAACTAACATCATTAATTAATTCTCCTATTTTTTTAGTCTAAAAACTTTCACCCCTAAACATTTCTCTATTAATCTTCCCTTTCAAGTTACACACACTCTCTCTCCTCGATTCTCTACGGATATTGATGGAAATAATTAATATTATTTAAATTTCTAAAACAACCCTTATTTGAGACCAAAAGTAACAATAACAATTTTTTAATTAATATATTATTTATTCAGATAAAGCGTTATTTAAATACCAAAAAATGGTAAAAAGTTTTTATTTATGAACTGTTACGAAAAAGTATATACCACTTAGTATTTATGAAAGGTTAATTTTTACGAAGCTATATATGCTTATGTAAAATTTTACCAAAACACACAAGTTAACGTTAAGTTAAATAAATACTCAACTAACAATAAATTATAGTATTTATGAAAGGCTATTAAATTTTAAAGTTTTTTTAGAGTGCAAGCTTGTGGGAGAAGAACCTATGCAAGAACAAAAACGAGGGCAAAGAGTGTAGAATAACTAAAATCAATATTGAATTGCAACACTGGTACATAATAAAAGATATTAAAATTACATACATAATTAAAGAAAAATATATTATTTTGATAAAAAAACATAATTTTGTAAAATGTAAAACAACTAGGTGTAAGTAGAGAGAAATCATTAAAGTAAAGATAAAATTGAAAGAAAAAAAAACAGCTAATTGCTTAATAATTAGCATTATAATATCAAAAGACATTTATGTTATTCATGGATGAGGTATCATTTCACATATGGAATTGCCAATCTTTACAATTTCATGAGTATGTTATTAGTATACTATAATACAATTCTCTACAATAATTATTAGTATCACAATTTAGAGCTATGCTAGATTAAACTTATTTATTATTTATCTTTAATTTTCTTAAGAGTAGAGATTTCTTATTTAGCTTTAAAAAATAATATAGTATAAATAAAAGAGTAAAATATTGTTTTTATCTTTAACATTTACGTCAAATTTTAAAATTGTTTTTAACATTTTAAACATTTTATTTAAATTTTTAACATTTTAAAATTATTACAATGTGGCACATTACATAATTGGGAAAGTGTTAGAGATATAATCAATAATATTACCTTTTTCTATCAACTTAAATTTTTGGGATGACTGATTTCATAGCATAATATTAAAGCTCTATGTCCGAATAGTTGAGAATTTTATCTTTGGTGAATCCCAAAATTAAAGTAAAATAATAGTATAAAACAAATAAACGAAAAAAAATAATGTCTATTAATTCTTCTTCTTTTTCTTCATTCTTTCCATCTCTAATGCTTGTGTTGTTTCTTCTTCTCCTCTTCTTCTTTCTTTTTCTCCTTTTTCTTCATCTTTCTCTTTTATTATTGTCGTTGTCACCACCACCATGTCATCACCTCCATCTCCTCTTCCTCTTTCTCTTCCTCTTCTTCCTTTTCTCATTTTAATTTCTTCCATCTCATCTTTCCTTTTCTTCCTCCTCCTCCATCATCATTATTATCATTCGTCGTCTTCTTTTTATTATTAGTGTTGCAAGTGTGAGGAGTGTTGAAGTTAGTCACACATCAAAGAAAGTAAGGAAGAGTGAGGAGTTTATAAGATGAGAGACCCATTAACTTGACACCTTAAGGTTTTGAGTTAGATGTGGTGTCTTCTCATCTTAAGTTATCTCACTTGATTTCTCCCCGAAATCTTTCCGGTGGTCGAGAGCTCTCCACGGTTGGCCCAACATTTATATGTATAGTTCAAATCCAGAATGCACCGAAATTACTTAATGATAACTCAAAACTCCTCTTCCTCTTCCTTTTTTTCTCCATCATCATCATCATCATCATCATCTCCTCCTCCTCCTCCTCCTCCTCTTTTTTTTCTTATCTTTCTCCTTTGTTATCGTCGTCATCACCACCACCGTACCACCACCTCGATCTCCTCCTCCTCCTTTTCTCATTTTAATTTCTTCGATCTCCTCCTTTCTTTTCTTTATTCTCCTCCTCCTCCTCCTTCATCATTATTATCATTATTGTTATCATTATTGACATCATCATTGTCTTCTTTTTATATGTATAATAGTTAATTTAAAATATACCAAAATTTTTTAATGATGACGATTTCCAAACAAACTCAGTTTAAAATAAGTTCAAACCAGAATGCATTGAACTCAAAATGCTCCATCCTCCTTCTTCTTCTTCATCATTATCATCATCATCTTCTTCTTTTCTTATTCATCTTGTTTTTCATATTTTACATTCTCATTATTCTTCTGATTTTACTCTCTTAACAAGAATAAAAAAAATACATTGTAACACCCTACTATACTAAATCTTACGCTTAAGTCATAAGACTAAGATAGTAAGGTATTACGACCTCCAAAAATAGAATTATATATATATATATATATAATAATAATAGGAAAATAGATACTTAACTAGGAGCCTTGAAAAACGGGTAAAACAAAATCGCAAAATAAAAAGCGCAACGCTCGGGAAATTGAATTACTTGCGTGCTAAGAAACCTAATAGGAACATGATAAAACAATAAACGAAAGGATAAAGAGAAGCCAAGGAACAGCATAACTAGCCCCTGACTCAGCCTGCGAAGCTAAGGCTGGCCGGAGGATACATATATACATATAAACATACATAAGTGTCCCCAAAATATCAAAGTAAACTCCTATCTCTCCCTCAACCTCTAAGAGGAGCAGCGTACATAAGTTACTTGGAGAGTAAGCTACACATATATATACATATATACAAATAGAAACCAAAATACACCCAAGAACTATTTCGCTTTCCAGGATCCAGACGCCTAGCGAGGAGCCTCTCGACCTGCATCTGAAAAACAACAATACAATATGGAATGAGAACCGGAGGTTCTCAGCATGGTAAAAGTGCCACGCGCATAATAAATAAGGTCTTGAAAATGCCATAGGCAATCCTAGAACTCCGTTATACAATTATCCAACTTAATTACTAATTAGAAGCTATAAATAGGGGTAGGTATTCTAAATCTACCTAACTTACTCAATTTCAATCCTAATATAACACCAAACCATTTCTCTATTTCTTCCATCTCTCCATCATCCACAATGCAACAAAAACAAGCAACCAAACAGGGTCACGCACAAGTAATGAGCAAATAGTACAAATAGCAAGTATAACAGATAGCAGGTGATATATATCAATTAGGCAAACTCAGGAAATGCATAGCAATCAAAACAAACAAATGCATATGATGCATGTCTGTCCTATGGCTGATGGGGCCCATCTGTCGGTTATCCAGCCAACCCAACAAGTCCGAAAACTTTAGACTATCCCCCGTCGCGCATCCCCAAGAGTCAATGCATAGAGTTCACATTCAATCATCATATAAATCACTCAATGGGGGTTATCCATACCCGGGAATTTATATGTGCCCGGTCACCCTTACGACGTAGGGTTAACAGAGTATCGAGAATCAACCTGGAACACGTGGTGGCGAGCCACGGTTTTTACCCAGGAAAACTCGTATCTCAGATATCATCATTCATAAGCCATTTCATAGTCATAATCATTATTTAATCATTCATCAAGCCATGGCATGTTAACTCCTTTTATTAACAACCTCCCTTTCACATTTTTCATCATCATTCCCTTATAATTCATCTCAATTACACCTTCCGGGTCTTGACCAAACTATTTATCAAACTCTTCTCAACCTTTTTAATATCGAATAATTTTAAAATCAACCTAACTCTAACACTAAATCATTCACATAACACGAAAATTAACCTTTGACTTCTCGGACCCATGACTATCACTAAGACATCCTCGACACTCTATTTTCTTTTCTGTTACTAATATAGCAAATAAACTCGGAATTGCACAAACTTTATATCCAGGAGTTCATCTAAAATAAGCTTTCTAACAAACTAAAGATCATAATTTTCTGATTTCTCTAGCCTCGTGAATAAAGGAAAAACCGTGACTGCTCTGCAGTGCGTAAAATCAGAAAAACAGCAGCAACATATGATGTTCAAAATTCAATATAAAATCCAAGTTAAATCCAATGACTTTAAAAATTAATGTAGTTCAACTTCACTCATCCAGGTTTCTTTCTCAATTGGTTCTGAGTTAATATAATTTTTAATGAAGAATTTACATTACCTGGAAATTAAGTAAAAATGAGTCAAAATCTGTTTTAGAAACCAACAAGCTTAGTACCTTTCAATTTGAATAACTTTTATTACAAAACTCCAATTAAGCTCAAATTTGGTTTGGGAACTCCTAACTAATGCAGAAACAAGTGTGTCTTAGTTTCAATCCAATTGCTATTCAATTCTAGGAGTTAGAAGCATTGGAAGTTGATGCATAGCTTGCTAAAATCTGTTTCTTTTCAGCTTTGACTATCAACATTCAAAAATTTACAACTCCCAATCCTTAACTCTTAAAATTCTGAAGTTTTAAATAAATAAAGAAAGTTAATCAAATTTTATAACAAAATTGGTTTTGCTCCAAAAATCAACTCGTAGAAGTCGCAGCAAGACAAACAAGTTGCTGCTCTGTCTGACCTTTTCTGCTGCAGGACAGATTTAACAACCTTACTTTAAAAATTTGGCATAAATTGTATATTTAACAAAAAGGTCCCAAATTTTTCAATTTAGTTCCTTATATTCCCAAGTTTAGTCCAAACTTAGTCTCATGCAATTCCGATCATTAGATAGTTAGTTACAGCATATGTAATACCACCACAACACAACTCTACATCCTTATTAACAAACACCAATCATAATCCATCATAAATAAATATAAGAGCACACCATTAATAACTTTCACACCTCATAATTCCAATATATAAATCCACCAACAAATCTATTCCAACAACATTACAAGGCTAATCATTAAATACAACAAACAATTCAACTTATCCTATGGTTCCTCTAACCTAAATTTTCACAACACCGTAAATATTAAACGTGCGAAACTTAAACCATACCTTGGCCGATCACTTAATTCACCCAAGGCAGCCTCACAACTCAAAATTATAGTCCCTCCAAGCTCAATCAAACAGCCCCAAAACAAGACTTGGTCATCAACAAACCTCCAAGTAATCCCAATTCAATTCCAATGCTTATATACCCACTTAATCTACACCTAATACATATACATGTTCCAATTTCAGTTTTTCCATAATAAATACAAGATTAAGCTACGGTTAGGGTATCCTTACTATATCCATATACTCAATAGCTTGAACCCATTAGTCCCGGAAGCTAACTTGAACCTAGAACACAAGAATTGAACAATTTTTAACTTAATTATTCATGAATTTTCGAAATTAGGGGAAGTTGGTTGAGAAAGAAATAATGAGTTACCTACTAAATTGTTCTATGGGTTTCGTAGAGCTCGTCGCGGTGAATGCGTGGTCGCAAACGGTTCGTCAATCAGAGCTCCGAATCAAAAGTTACATAAATTTGAAATTAAAGTGAGGGTTAGGTTTTTTGCTTGTGTTCTTCTTCCCCCTATGAAATGTTTCCCAGCGTGAATAATGAAGAAGGGAAATAAGAAGCTGTGCTTCTTTAATGGATTGGGTTCAGTTGGGCCTTGAGCCCATTTTGGGTCTGGTTCAATCAGTCTAACCCATCCGGCTCAATTTTGGGCCAAATTTTTTGAAATTGGTATCAAAATTTTCGTTTCGACGAGCTCTATCCTATTTTGATATTAGTTTTGCATTTTTAATTTTCCTATTAAAAATTCGATTTATTGACTAATTATTTACCGATTTTAGCGGGATTTACATACATAATACTACAAAATCACTAGGAAAAGAAGGAAAAAAAGAAAAAGAAAAACGCAGCAACAGCAGGAGTTATGACAACAAGCTAACTAATGAGCTTAATAAGTCTGCCAAGTCCAAAACACCAGAAGGGAAGTTGATTATTAGCAGGGGTCATGATAGAGTAAGATGACAGAGTAAAAGTCAGTTAGCTAGCTCAGTTCAGTTAGCTTAGTTAGCTCACACTCACACAGTTAGTTAGCTTAGTTAACCCAGTTAGTTATATTTCTGTTAGTTCAGTCAGTTAAGCACGTGTGGTTCACAATATGTGACAGCTGTGCTATAAGTACTCTTGTTGAACTTATCAGAAATTTAACTTTACCATTCTCACAGTTTCAATTACAAAGAACAGAATTACTCTGCTAGCTCTCTCTCCTTCTTTATTCTTCAACTCTTCTCTCCTTAATCTTCTTCTTTAGGTCTGATATCTTTACAACACCATTAGATGAAATCTCATACTATTAAAAATACCAATAATGACTAATTGATAGCTACAAATCATAAAACTTGTTGGCCCCTACCACTCCTCTTCCAATAAAGTGATATTGCATTTAATTCTAAGATGATATATATCAGTTTCATTTCATCAAATATTAGATATAGAAGAGTGTTAGAGAGTTAGTGAATTTTGTAATTTGTAGCTATTAATTAGTTATCATTAGTGTTTTTAATGGTGTAAAGTTACATGTGCTAATAGTATGAGATTATTGACTTTTCTGTTGTTAGTTAAATGTTGGCCAAATTATAATAAAAATGTTAACTCTTAGATTTTTTCTTAAAAAGATGATAACACGTATAAATAATGTGTAAATTATAAAATATCTTTCTTTTATCATAAATCATTTTTCTCTTCTTTCTAATTAATTTCTCTGATCTTTTCTATCCGAAGATTATATTCCAATTACTAATTTCAATAATTCCATTTTCAATGCCGATTCATATTAGTACGTACTTATGAACTTTATAAATATATGATAATTCATTATATTCCAACATCTAATAAAGATAGAGAGATTCTCATTACAAATATATTACGACCATAATATACAATATCTAAGTTTCAATTCTTTTGCTTTTTTCAACAGCAAAGATGCTTCTTTATTGATTATTAATAACTTTATTTATCACTAGGGTTTTTATTTGTTTTTTAATTTTTTTTTATAAACAAAGGATAGAGGAAGAAACTTGAAGCTTTAAACTTCAGAAACCGACCATTTTCAAGTGATCGAGTTTCCAAAGAATTATTTTTCGACAATTATATATTTATATAATAATATTTTTATGTAAAAATAATAGTCGAAAAATATTTAAAGAAATAATATAATTGATTAACTTACTTAACATAACACATATCGAAATCTCAGCAATTAGTTTTACATAAAAAGTATTTTTACATAAATAGCCACCTTATTATTACTTTTAAGTTTTAACATATATGCGAGCATACACAAAAAGATTCATATTCTAAGCAACCTGCACCGTAGGTATAAGGACCATATTTTTCTTCACAATTGATGCGACAATTACTAAAAGGGTTGCCTCTTTTGCAATCTTCGTCATCCCAAATCTCTGTGCACGTCTCCACTTTTTCTTTTGCGGCCACTATAATTGTCATCCACACAACTACAAAGCATATATTAATTAAAGAAGAATATATACTAAGTAGGAGAGTTAATACTTTTAAAGTAAAAAAATTAGTTACAATTATTTAAAACTAACAAAAATAAAAAAGAAAGTGTTGACCACCTTATTTTTCTTAATTAATAGATTATATATTGTTTTAAATTGATTTAATTGTTATAAAATTATTTATCTCAAAAATTTAAATTAATAAAAAGAGACAATATAAATAGTTATATATTTAATATTTTCTTCAAATAAAATTTTTTCTTGGATTTGTTGGATTTTTTGTTTTTTTTATATATATATATATGTATATTANTTATTTTTTTTTATTTTTAACACTCATCAAAGATTTAAATATAAAATTTTAATATTATGTTATAAAATTACTCATCTCAAAAATTTAGACTTATAAAAAAAAAGTAACATAAATAATATATATAATTATTTATATTACCTTCTTTTATCATTTTAATCTTTAAAATGTGTAGTTTTATGACAATAGTAATACAGCTTTATTTTTTAGTAAATAGCAGACGGTACTCAATGATTTGGGTATGTTTAAAACTCCAAAACTATATCTGGATTTGAATTTATAATTTAAATTAGAATCAAAATTTTGTCCATATTTTTCTATTTTTTATTTTTTGTCATTAAAGTAACTGACGCGTGAAACGTTACTCCGTTGAAAAAAATTAATCGCAACTTTAAAATAGTAATACAGCTTTATCTCTTAAGGCCTTAACATTAGAATTTGTTAAAAGATCATGATAAGGATTTAAATATGTATGCACCGAATGGAGCTTTTAACAAGGTTAAACTTCATATTTTATAGTTATTTATATATGTTTTAAATTATTTAAAGATTAAAAAATATTTATTTTTTCAGTATACACTATATAGCATTTTTGGAATGTAATATATATAAATTAATTTTAAAAATAAAATTAATATAATTTATTATAATTTTGATTATATTGATTTTATTTTATGTTTCAATCTAATATAATTTGATTCAAATGATAAGAATTTACATTATATTAATTTAAATTTATTTTTTTATCCATTCTGATTCTAATAATTATTATTTGGATTGCATCAATTTATTTTGGTTTGAAAAAATTTAATAATTTAAAAATTTTAAATTAAAATAATTTTAAATTTTAAAATTTGGATAAGATGCAACTTAAATTTCAAAAATTTTAAAATTTAAAACCTAAATAAAAAAATTAATATTCAAAATTTGGACAGACATAATAATAAAAATTTAAAGACAAATAAAATATTAGATATATTAGTATAATAAAATAACAAGATAACCTAAATTAGTTTGTAATTTTATTTAAAAAGTACCAATTTTATTCACTTTTTCTAAAAATAATATGATAAAAGAATTATATTATCTAAAATTTGAGAATAAAAAAATTAATTTGTCCTCTTATATTATTTGAAGTTGATTTATCTAATTTTATAAAATAGCATGAACTGTTATATTAATATTTATTTATTAAGTACTAATTTATTTGAAATAAATTTATTGAAAATTAATTTAGAGTATTATTATTGCATGTTCATCCGTTAGTTAAAATAAAATAAATTTAGTTAATATTAAATTAATGTTATTTTTGTCAATTACTTTTTTAAGTTGTTCAAACTAATTTAACAATGCTTTAATTATTTTTTAAAAAGATATATTGAATTTATGTGTGTAATTACTTTATTTTAAAAATATAATAAATAATATTTTAATAATAAATCTTATTTTTTAAATACAATAAAAAATAAATTTTAACATTAAAAGGATAAAAAAAGTATGAAAAGTGTATTTAATATCTCTTTCAATTTTATATACATACCATCTTTAAGAATGAATTTCGTGTTAGTTTCATATTTTTTTTTCTTTTTCTTCGTAAAAACAACATTTCGTAATTAAAGTGTATTAACTATAATTTCACCTTTTCTTTTTTAGGTTATCTTCCGGATTTACAAACACTTAAGCTACGTGCGTGTTATATGCTTGTGAATAAAATAGAATATTTATAAATTATATCTATACCTTATAATTCACCCACTAGAAATTTTTTTTAAGGAACACAAAATACATAAAATCCACTTTAATTTGTTTTACTAAGGTTTGGCGAATTGCATTTTTGTAATATCTTTTTTATTCATCTGTTTATAGTTTTCTTTTTTATAACTTTCTTATTGTTACTGATTTATTCATTTTGAATATCAAACACGCACTCACAAGTATCGAGCGAAAGAAAACTTATATATTTTAGCATTTTAAATAAGAAATAATGTACCTGAAACCAGAAACATAAATAAGAAAATGTTTCCCAAAGATAGCTTAGACATCCTTCTAACAACTTAGTGTGAATCAATAAAATTCTTATTCTAGGTTTTTTTTTGTCTATACAAATCTAAGGAGCGAGCGAGGTATATATATATAAGTGGCAGAGATTATTCACTTTAAGTCTTAATTTTAAATTAATTATGATACTTTATTTTATAAAAATATTATTTGTACACTAAAATTTATCATTCATCAATATATTTGTATATAAATATATATGTGTAATTTAATTTATTTTTAATATATATTTTATATTTTAATATATATTTTATACTAATAGATAATTTTATTGTATACATAGCATAATCATTATTTTATTATATTTCTTAACTAGGGGCCATACACACAACACATTTAGTGGACAAGAATTTTTAAATTAAATTATTCATAAGTTATACATAATCAATTGAAAAATTTACATATATAATTTTGTAGAGTAATTATAACAATTGAATTAATACTTCGGCCTCAAATAAGTGCCTAGTTATAATTACACACATAAATTAAACGCATAATTACAATTTCGGATAAATAATTAAAACTAATTGTACGATATTACCCTTGTGAAATCATCTTTTTATACACTTATGCAAACAACATTTTTCTTTATTTTTGCCTTACTTTTGAACTAACATCATTAATTAATTCTCCTATTTTTTTAGTCTAAAAACTTTCACTCCTAACATTTCTTTATTAATTTTCCCTTTCAAGTTACCCACACTCTCTCTCCTCGATTCTATACGGATATTGATGGAAATAATTAATATTATTTAAATTTCTAAAACAACCCTTATTTGAGACCAAAAGTAACAATAACAATATAGCATCTTCCTATTAAAATAATCATCTACTTGAAAAAAAATAGATTTGTTTCGGTATATATATAGTTGTTTTTAATAATTACCCAATTATTTTTAATAAAAAAATATTTTAAAATAAATATTTTTTAAAAATAAATTCACACAATATGAGTACAAAATTAAATATCTGATTATAAAAATATGAAAATTGAAATTTTTAATTAATATATTATTTATTTAGATAAAGCGTTATTTAAATACCAAAAAATGGTAAAAGGTTTTTATTTATGAACTGTTACGGAAAGGTATATACCACTTAGTATTTATGAAAGGTTAATTTTTACAAAGCTATATATGCTTATGTTACAACTTACCAAAACACACAAGTTAACGTTAACTTAATAAATAAATACTCAACTAACAATGAATTCTAGTATTTATGAAAGGCTATAAAATTTTAAAGGTTTTTGGAGTGCAAGCTTGTGGGAGAAGAACCTATGCAAGAACAAAAACGAGGACAGAGAGTGTAGAATAACTAAAATCAATATTGAATTGCAACACTAGCACATAATAAAAGATATTAAAATTACATACATAATTAAAGAAAATATATTATTTTGAAAGAAAAATTAATTTTGTAAAATGTAAAAAAGCTAGGTGTAAGTAGAGAGAAATCATTAAAGATAAAATTGAAAAAAAAAACAGCTAATTGCTTAATAATTAGCATTATAATATCAAAAGACAGTTATGTTATTCATGGATGAGGTATCATTTCACATATGGAATATTCCATGAGTATGTTATAAATATACTATAATACAATTCTCTACATTGTTATTAGTATCATCACAATTTAGAGCTATGCTAGATTAAACTTATTTATTATTCATCTTTAATTTTCTTAAGAGATTTCTTATTTAGCTTTAAACAATAATATATAGTATAAATAAAAGAGTTTATCGTTTTTATTTCCAACGTTTACGTCAAATTTTAAAATTATTTTTAACATTTTAAACATTTTATTTAAGTTTCTAACATTTTAAAATTATTACAATGTGGCACATTACATAATTTGGTAATATAAGTGTTAGAGATATAATCAATAATATTGTCTTTTCCTATCAACTTAAACTTTTGAAATGAGTAGTTTCATAGCATAATATTAAAGCTCTATTTTCGAATAGTTAAGAGTTCCATCTTTAGTGAACCCTAAAAGTGAAATAATAGCGTAAGACAAATAAACGAAAAAAAATAATGTCTATTAATTCTTCTTCTTTTTCTTCTTTCCACCTCTAATACTGCTGCTTTTTCTTTTTCTCCTCCTCTTCTTCTTCTTTTTTTTCCTCATTTTTCTTCATCTTTCTATTTTATTATTATCGTTGTCACCGTCACCATGTCATCACCTCCATCTCCTCTTCCTCTTTCTCTTCCTCCTCTTTCTTTTCTCATTTTAAATTTTTCCATCTCATCTTTCTTTTTCTTCTTCTTCCTCCACCATTATTATTATCATCATTGTTATCATTATTATCACTATCGTCGTCTTCTTTTTATATGTATAGTTCAAATCCAGAATGCACCGAAATTTCATAATGATGATAACACACAAACAAACTCAGTTTAAAATAAATTCAGACCATAATGCACCGAAATTACTTAATGATAACTCAAAACTCCTCCTCCTCTTCCTTTTCTTCTCTATCATAATCATCATCATCATCATCATCTCCTCCTCCTCCTCCTCTTTTTATCTTTCTCCTTCGTTATCGTCGCCGTCACCACCACCTCCATCTCCTCCTCCTCCTTTTTTTCTCATTTTAATTTCTTCGATCTCCTCCTTTCTTTTCTTTTTTCTCCTCCTCCTCCTTCATCATTATTATCATCATCGTTATCATTATTATTATCATCGTTGTCTTCTTTTTATATGTATAATAGTTCAAATATAGAATGTACCAAAATTTCTCAATGATGACGATTTCCAAACAAACTTAATTTAAAATAAGTTTAAACCAGAATGCACTGAACTTAAAATTCTTCGTCCTCCTTCTTCTTCATATTCATTATTATTATTTTCTTCTTCTTTTCTTATTCATCTTGTTTTTCATATTTTACCATCTCATTATTCTTCTGATTTTACTCTCTTAACAAGAATAAAAATAAAAAAAATAAACAAAAAAGAAGAAACGCATAATACTACAAAATCACTAAGAGGAGGAGGAAAAAAAACGCAACAACTAACAACAACAATAAAAGAATGATTATCAGAAGAAAACATGCAAAACAAAAGAAGAAGAAACGCATAAAAAAAAGAAAAAGAGAGAAATACAAAAACGCTCACGTAATTGAAGCGTATATTCACGTTCTCACTAATGTGTAACATGATTTATTTGATAAATATAATACAAATTACACATAAATGTACATATAATATTTATTTAATTTAAATAAAAGATCCTATTAAAATCTCTGACGAGATTTTTTTGGGCTAAACTTTTATTAAATTCATCTTTTTTTTTTTGGTTTAAAAGAAAATTATTATGCCAAACTTGTCTATGCATGGATTTTGGGAAATAATCACATACTCCTACACTTCATAATAACTAGTCTTAGGAAAACTCTCTACTGATCAATATTATTAATTACCACCAGGGATTTTTTTTTTCATTTTTGATAAACAAATTAAAGGTTAATAGGTTATATATCAGGACACTCAAACATGCATGCACAACGGGATCGTCCTTCTTCACAATGTGCATCATAGGCCATAGAACCATATTTCTCTGCGCATTCTTTGAGACAATTTTCAAACATGCCTTTGTTGCAATCTTCGTCATCCCAATCTATTACACAGAGGCTCAATACTTCTTCTTCATCATCATCATCGGCCACTGTACTTTTCATCCACACAACTACAAAATATTGAAACAAACCTAATTAAAGTAAATTTCGCTATGTGTATATTTTTTATAATAAAATTTATTTTCATCCGTTTTTTATTAAAAATAACCAATAAGTTTTTTTATTAATTAAAAAAAAATTTAAATACGTAATTATTAATTAATATCATATTTTTATACTTATATCAAGAGTGTTTAGTACATATGTACTATTCTGATTAATAATAAAACGTTGCATGTATTTTATAAGTAGGAAGCATAAATGACAATGAAAATATACTCTTTAATTTGGGTGTGTTTAAACCTCCAAAATTATATATGAAATTGAGTTAATTTGAATTAAAATTAAATGAGCCGATGAATTATACATAAAAAGATATCATGTTTATTGGAATTAAACATGTAAAATTCAGAGATCTCTATCATCACACTTGCCGTGTGTGTCATTTTTTTTATCTTTTGTTTATGAAATCTTTTTTCTTTTTAACTTTCTTGTACTTATTGCTTTCCTTATTTGAAAATTGAAAAAAAAAATATTTTAAGCATTTCAAACACAGTCAAAAGAGGAGAAAATACGAGATATGAAAAAATAATAATGAACCTGAAACTAGAAGTACAAATACGAGAATGTTTCCCAAAGATAACTTGGCCATCTTAGATTTTTAACAAGTTAGCGGAATATATATAATTATATATTCTTCTTTATGTTTTTTGTGAATGCAAATCCAATAGAAGTGAGAGAGGTATATATAAGTGGAGATTCATTTCAAGTCTAAACTAAAAGAATTTGAAAGCATATGTTATTTTATATTTTAATTTGGGCCCATACATACATGTGTGCATACATACATACAGACAGGGACGGAGCCAGTAGCAAAGAAGAGGGGCACTTGCCCCATAGTGTTTTAATTTTTTATTAAAAAAAATATAGTTATATATAATATACTCCACTTTAAATTTTAAATGATATCACTATGAATAAATTAAATTCAATTAGCTAAAATTTTAAATTTATTTTTTTATTTTTCTATTATTTTGATTATTATTTAACCTAATTAGATTTAATTCTTGTATCGTCACTCCTTTATTCTCTTAAACCTTCTTTTTATTTTTATATTTTTAACTTTTTTTCTATTCCTTATTTAGTGGTCATCTTCTCTTCATCAAAAAATAAATTATAAATTTTTTTTATATTTTTTATATAATTCTCCATGATCCTATGTATCTTTCAATTTAATTGTTTCTCTTTTTGATATTTTCAGTTACAAATTTTAATTCAAACGATTATAGTTTAGGTATTAATCTAATATTTTATTTTCTTTGTGACTTTATATATTTTATTTTATTTTTGATTTATTCATTTTTATTATTTATTTTTTATCTTTTATTCTATTATATGTACCTATGTTGCGTATAAAATTTTAAAATAAATTAATTAATTTATTAATTTAGAATATATTTTTTATTTTTAGAAATAGTAATAGAAAAATATTTTAACTACAATACATAATTAAACAGATGTATAAAATCTTTTGTCTAACATTATATCAAAATTAAATTAAAAAATATATAACAAATTTAATTATTTTAAAAAGAAAGAAAGAAAAAATTGTGAATTATGATTCTGTTATTTTATATAAACATACTTTTCGTATACAGATTTAATTTTTTAGTATTTATATATAATTCCAGTTTCAAATTATAAATATTAGTGTATCCTTAGGTGCTAATATACCAATTAATTCAGTCTTTTATTATTAAATGTGTATAAAAAATTAGTTAGAATAATAAGGTATTTATAATTTAATTAAAATTTATAAATTATATATAATGAATAATATTTTAAGAATGAAAGTGTTCACTAACTCTTCAATTTTTATATCTTTATATAATTAATAATATTTAACAAAATTTATTTTAATATATATATTTTTGCCCCCACTCTTAAAATTTTTTGAGTCCATCACTGCATACAAACCAAATCTTTAAAGTGGTTTTTAAAATTTATACTATACACCGATTTCGTCCTTAAAATTTTAAGGGAATCACTTCGATAAAAATACTTAAAATGTCTTTTTTTTAAAGACATTTACATATATTATAATATTATTGGATATCTTTATTAAACAGGCTAATAATTTATTTTTTTAATAAATCAGAATAAAATCGGTTTATTATAGCAACAATAATAAATCTAATTGTCCGCATTATAATTATTAGACCTGATTTGATCCAATCGATTTACACAATCTAAACTGAATTATGTTTAAATTTTTGATAAAAAAATAAATATATCCCTAATTTTTGTTTAAAAAAAATCATGATTCAGTGGATTATATAAATTGGTCAATTCGATCAAATTTAATAACAATTGAATTTTTTATTATTGTTATAACAAAATTGATTTTATTCTAATTTATTAAAAAATTCAAAAATAACCAGTTTATTAATATGTCTAATAATAATGTTACATATAAGTATATTTATAAAAAGACGTTTTGCACTTTTTTATGGAACATCCTCCAAATTTTAATTGCATTATCTATCAAGAAGATAGCGACGATTGCAAAAATAGTTATTAATTATTTGTCTTTATCTTTCGTTTTTGTCATAGTAAATATTGATTTTCGGATACTATGTGATCTTTCGATTTCTTTCTAACAGTAATTCAACAAAAGGAATAATAAATGAACTCGCACGCTAATATCACGCGACCGTTACTCTTGTGAACCCATCTTTTAACCCTAACACTTCCACTCCCTCTTCTCTTATATTTGGTTGATCATTCCAAGAAGCAGCAGCCATATAGTTGAGCATTCCATATTATGGTCAAATTTTAAAGGACAACGAATTTTAAACGAAATTCTTCAAATAATCGTTTGAAAATGTACATCATATTACAAATATTTGATTTATGATAAATTAAATTAATTTTAAGACATTATCCTTATGAAATCATTCTTTTACACTTTTGTTTCTTATAGACACTCTCTCCTTTAGTTAATCTAACTTTTCTAAAACAATATTTAGGTTTGTTTGGGAATTTTTAAGAATTTTTTTTAATTTTTTTTAAAAGATCTTATGAAAAAGTAAAAATAATTTTATATTTGGGTGTTGTATTATCATAAGATATTTTTTTTTCTAATACTTTTATTTTTACTATTAAAAATTTATTAAATACGCTAAAAAATAAAAAAAATATTTTTTATTAAAATAATAACGTCCAAACAAATAGTTATTATATATTTGAGATCAAACATTAACAATCTAATATCTTTATATTTCGCTGTTAATAATTGATCACTATTCGTAGTCTTTCGTAGTGAGCTATTCACTTGGATAAATTAAAGTACTGGATTTGTCTCTGCATATTGGATTATTTGTTAAGGGGTGTTTTAAAAATACTTATTAAAAATGTAAAATAAAATCTTTTAATTGAAAGACTTTTTTTTTGTGTATTTAATATCATAATAATATTATCTTTACTATAAAATTTCAACTATAAAAACCATTTTCAATATCTCAGTTTATTCAAATAAGCAGTTACACATTTAAGAAACAAAAGAGGTCAAAATTTCATATTTATGAAAGGCTATGAAAGTATATGTATCACTTAGTATTTATTAAATTTTAATTGACAAAGCTAGCTATTAACGATAATGATTCCTGGTATTTATGAAAGGTTATAATGATAAAATTAGGGATATATATGAATCGGATAAAATTAAGTTTAATTTAATTTAAATTTGGCTTAAAATATGCGTCGAATTTATTTGTTAGACCTTAATCTGATCCTATTTGTTATATCTTAATCCGATTCTATACTTGATGAAATTTAAACACCTTCGAGCTATAATTATATTGGATGAAAACTTAGCTGGTAACAATAATTTCGCATAGTGAAATTTATTTAGAAAAATATAACAAGAACTAATCATTTTCCAAAATTAAAACATAATTACAATCAATACTAATATTATCTAATAACATTAAATATTTAAGTTAATACAAATAACACAAAATATTATGCATTAGTCTAAAGTCTTATACTTTTTATACACAAAACATTAACTTATAATTTTATAATGACTAATAGCACAAAATATTAATGTTTACAATACTTAAATTTCACAAAAAAATAACCATCATCCATCAATTGCCATTAATAATGTTATCAATTTGTTTCTTATGATGTGGATGCATTAGTGAAATTTATAAAACATATAAAATTACTCATTTTTATATAAAAGATTATTACTTAAAATAAATAAGTCATAAATAATAAAGGTATCATAAATGTACCTTCAACAATCTTCTGACTGCTATCAAATAGATTAAACTCTTAATTTTTAACTCCTTATTTAGAAAGGCACAACCAACTTTGAGTGTATATTAAAGTTTCAGTTATTAATGGTGACAAGGAGCTATGGAAAACTTTAAACATGCATCCAACGATACTAAAGTATGATTCAAAAACAACAGTTGAAACCGAAATACCTAAAAATATCTTCGGTATGATATCTCTTCGCATCTGACTTGCTATCTGCATTAGCCTTCTCTCTTTTTATTTTTTTCACATATTCACTCTATTTTCAGAAACGTCCTTAGCACCAGTTGAGACTTTAATATTGTCATCTAAAACATCTCCATCATCCTCCCTTCCTTTATCATCTGAAGCATATTTTTCATAAAACTTATACAAAATATTTCATGTAAGTTTAACAAAATCAGTTATGTTAGTAGACACTTCTTTATTATAAACATCCTTCAAACACCAACAGAGATAATTTAGTTTGTACTAAGAATCTAATACAATAACAATAACTAACAATGGGTTAAATTTGTCAATCGGTCCTTAATATTTATTATATTTATTTTTCATAAAATATGCCATAATTCTTAACAATTCAGAATGATTTTGTCTCTAAGATGTTAATTGAGAAGCAATAGATGCAATTTCACGAAAATATCTATTTGATGTAATATGTAAAGAAGATGAGAAACTGAAAGTTATTTTGTAGAAGATTCTCAAAAACTCAATGAATAATCTAGCATGTTGCTAATCAAGTGGTGTAGGTGGATCAACTTTCTTTTTTTCTCGCTATCCTCTCCAAACCATCTAATAAAATCAGGTTCTTGATTATAAAGTCTATCAAAAGCTTTTTCAAAATTTTCGGCATGTTCCAATATTAGATAGGTAAAATTCCACCTAGTTGAAACATTCAAGCAGACAAGACTTTTAGATTCAATTAACTCAACCTCAATGTAGTTTATAAATGTTTTAGTTTTTTTAGGAGAGGACTTAACATACCTGACAACATTTCTAATGTTTTCAATTGAAGTTTATTACTCTTTAATTCCTTCATTCACTATCAAATTAAGAACATGAGCATAATATTTCACATGCATATACTTTTTTCCACACACCAACTCACTTTTGGCGCCTAATTTCCATTAAAGGTAAGTAATAGTCTCATCATTCGAACTTGTATTATCTAATATTCAGAAGTTTCAATATTAAAATTCCTAATCTAAACAATAATTATTTACTTGAGTTTGAGTAGAGGTCAGAGAAGAGAAGAAGAAGGCTAGTGGCAAAGAAGAAGAGGACGACCAAGGATAGTTCCGTCGTGACCGTCTGACCGAAAGGAAAAAAGCAGTCGTCGTCGTTGCGAGTTAGAGAAGCGACGCTGTACTTCTCACACTACAAGAAAATAGAGTTATTTTGACACTTTATTTTTTAACATCATAACTAAATGTCAAAATTAATATATATTTTTGACAAATATCACAAATGTCAAATTTTCTATATTTTCTTGACGAAAAATTTGACCGTAGAAAATTACTCCTCAATTTTGACACTCATTTGTTTTCAATTTACTCTACTATTTTTTTTTCTTTGGGCTCTGTTAATTTTGACATCACACTGCTCTCAATTTAGGATTATACTACTCATTCTTTATCTTCAAAATCTCAATTTATTCTTTAGTTTCAAGATCACATCTCATTCTTTGTTAAAATTTTTTGTTGAGAATATTTTATAGTCAATAAATGTCAAAATAAATAGTATTTTTGACAATTAATAAGTATCACAGAAAATATGTTCTCAAAATTTTCTAACAAATTATTTTTGACAGCCAATATTTATCAAAATAAGATTTAAATTTTTTTCACAATAGCTTATATGTTAAAAATACTATTTTTGACAAAACTTTTATTAACATATTTTCATAGTTAAAATAGTGTCAAAATTTATCTTTTTGACAAATTTTAATTTTCTTTTACACATTATAACCGTCAAAAATAATCTATATTGTTGTAGTGTCATTTGTCATCGTTAAGAGTCGTCGACTCGTCGTCACCGAGAGGTGAGAAGCAGTGCAGCACCATCGTGACTCTGAGGTTAGTGAGAGACAAAAAGAGGACTAAGAGGAAAAGAGTGACGGCGGTTGGTGAGAGACAGAGAGAGGGCTGAGAGAGAGGAGGGATGGCGACGTCGTTCGTGAGTCGTAGGGACTGAGGATGCGTGATTGTGTCTTGTGGTGCGAAGAGAAGAGGGTTGTGCGCACTTTGTGTGATGCGAAGTGCAAACTAAGCGTGTTTTATAGTGTTTATTAACCTCTGGTAATATAAATAACCGAATTGGATTCAAATGACCCGAACTACTATGGCCTGGTCCTAATTTAATTTTCTTACCAGATTTTGTTTCTTTTCCTTGAATCATCCTCGAACTATTTCGGGTCTGGGCCAAATTTTCGAATCAATCCGGATTATGTACATCCCTAAATAAAGCTAACTTACTTGATATTTACAAAAGCTAATAATAGTAGACATTGTTGTTACTCCTTTAATTCATGAAGAATTATTGTATTCTAAAAAATATCTATTAGTATGGATAATATAAAGACAAAAATATAATTAGTCAAAAACTACCAATATTAATTATTTTTAGTTTTATTTAATATATTTTACGATAAAAAATAATAACTAAAATAAATTTAAACTGGTTTGTTTAATTTTTTATTGTTTTTTAAATATTATTATTTTTAAATTTATCTATTTTGTATTTTAAGAATATATGTTAAGTTTACAAAATTAAAAAAAATTTAATTAAAAATATATATAAAAAAATAATTTTCCAATAATGTATTTATTTATTTTGTATTTATTAAATAAAAATATTTAAAATTTTTTACTTATGTGTTCTTAGAATAGATACATATTAACTAAACTATTGTTTCTTTAATTTAACGCATGAAATAATTCCATTTGTGTATTTTTATTAAGTACCTTAGGATATTTGTTGACAAAAATATTAAAATTATTTGACGTTTTCGTATCTGATCTTTAATTTATACATAACTCTTAAAAAATGGCCTTTAAATCTTGACCTATAATACAATATAATCTATGATCATTATGGAACTAATTAAATTATACTGCTCATCATCTCAAATATACGTAGAAGAAAAATATAAAAATATCAATTTATTCATTTTAAGATTCTCTTACGCGCTAAAATGAATATCTATAGTTATATATACCACCTTTCATCTTCTCAAATGGCACTCACAAAAGATATTGAGCTTAATTAATTGAGAATAATCCAAACTTGTTAGAAAGATGACCAAGTTAATTTTGGCAAACATTTTCTTGCTTATTCTTATGACTTCAGGTTAATCATTATTTTCTTATCTCAACCATTTTATGTCTATGTTTTATCTTCCATTGCAAACTAATTTGTTTTATCATCAATATACAATAATATTTAGGAGACAATAAAAATCAATCCAAACTTAAATAAATCTTATTTAACATTTATTAATTATCGTTTAAATTAATAAATATTAAATAAGATAAATTTATATTATTTAAACTGTTTTTTATTGTCTCTCTAGTATTATTATAACCCACTAACAAAAATTATATTTAATTAATTTAAAATTTAATTTTTAAAATTAAAATTAATTTTTTTAACCTATTATTTATATTATTCACAAAAAAAATATTATTCCCTATACTTTCTGAAACAACAAATAAGCAAAGTTAATTTTATATATCCCCAAGAACCTACTAACAAGAATTGAAGAATAAAATATCAATTAATTCTAACTACTTCACCAGCGAAATCAGATTGAGAATTCAGAATTTCTCAAACTAATGGTTTAATTTAAAATAAGTTAATTTTAGTAATAAACATTTTCTCGATCGATCACTTTGCTATTTGTGGTTTCAAAGTTCCTTGTTCTTTCATATCCCATGCATGTTCATGTCTTTGTTTTAAATCTACATATTGAAAGCTTAATCCTTAATTAATGTTCTATATCATAAAATATATATCCTTATTTAACTTTTTGTTTCAATATTTTGCAGTTGTATTAATGACAAGTGAAGAAACTAATAAAGAGACGAAAACGATGTGTAAAGAAATTTGGTTTGATTATTTTGATTGCACCAAAAAAAGCTGTCAAAAGGAATGCAGTGACAAGCATGATGATGATCCTCACGCCATTGGAGAGTGCATTGCGTATCCCCATTGTTTATGTACCTATGCATGTTGATAGGGTCAATCCTAAAAATATTTATTAAGAATATATAAATAGAAAATTTTAATTGAAAAACTATCATTTTATATTTTTTTTCTTAAATTAGAAGTGAGATTCAAATTTGAGACCTTTAGATGAGACGGAAAAATGTCAATTGAGTTATATATAGCTTGTTGGCATTCTTTTATGTATTTGATATTAATAAAAAATATATATTATCATATTATCTTTACCGTAAAATCACTAGCTCACTGTGAAAACAATTTTTAATATATCTCATTTTATTCAAATAAACAGTTATTTGAAACAAACGAATTATACAAAACTTGGCATTTATGAAAGGCTATCTGGCTATGAGAGTATGTATATCACTTAGTATTTATGAAAGGTTAATTATCAAAGCTATATAAGTATATTTATTGTTCGGTAATGTTAAAGAGAAAAAAAAAATAAAATTTGTCTTATTTAATTTTTATTAATTATTATAATAATTAAAATAATTAATTAAAATTAAATAAAATAAATTTTAACTAATTTTGATTAATTATTTTTGTTATCAAATATTTTTATTTATCATTATGTTCAACAACGATAATAAGTCTTCGTATTTATGAAAGGTTATAGTGGTGAAATTAAATATTAAGTATTGATTATAAAAATGTCTAATAGTAAAAAATATGATATTATAATTAATGTCATTAATAAATGGGACTGATAAGTGAATTGATAGGAGAGTCAAAAAAAAATAAAACTATTGTTAAGTTATATAAATGAAGTAAATTATAAAAAATTTTTTATTAATTATCGCTGAAAATTTGTTGTTACCAAATTTTTTTCAAAAGTAAATAACGGTAGACATTGAAATTAGCCTGTTACTCCTTTAACCCACCATGAAGAATTATCTTTAAAATAATTATCAGTACACATAATTAAAAACAGATTTAGCTATTTTGTATTTTAAGAATATAACAATAATTTTTTTAAAATTTTTAATGTATTGTATGCATTGAAAATATAAAAAATATATTTTTTAATAAAATATTCTCTTTTATAGTCTTCTTAAAATGCATTTTTATTAGGACACAAAATAGTAAATCCTTTTTCAATAATAATAAACATATATAATATATTTTTCTACGAAATATTTTTATTTTTTAACAAGTGTCCTAAGATTATTTATTCATTTTTTGCAAAATCCTAAAAATTATTATAACTATATATACAATTATTGATGTTAATCTTTTCATATTTGTGTATATGTAACTATTTAAAAATGTCCTTTATTTAAATTTAGATAATATTAAATAAACAATTAATAAATACTAAATAAAGTAAATTTTAACTGTTTTTGGCTAATATTTTTTTGTTACCAAATATTTCTGTTAAATCTTGACCATTTACGATACAATATATGAATAGGATGATTATGGAGCTAAACTGTACTGTTCAAATACAATAAGTGTACGTGTGTTTGGGCACAATAAAAAATATATAGAAGAATAGATGATATATTAATTTATTAATTCCCAAAATCTTTTATGTCTGGCTATATATATCACCATTCATCTTCTCAAATGGCATATACTGAACATGAGAGAATTATTCATACTTGTTAGAAAGATGACGAAATTGAATGCGGCAAACATTTTCTCCGTTCTTTTGGTTTCAGGTTAATCATTTTATTTTTCATATCTCAATGCCCATTTTTTATGTCTATATATTTGCAAATATAATTCTTTTATGTATATATATAGTCTACTATCAAAATATAAAAAAAATATATTATTTTAATTTTAACAACAGTTGTATAACTATTGAGTTATCATAAACATGCTAGAATTTAATATATGTATATATTCACAATTTAATTGTTTAAAATAATTAAACATTTTCGCACTTGTGTATTTATGATTTCAAGTTCGTTATTTTTCTATCCCATGCATCTTATCCTCATTTAAATCTATTGAAAGCTTAATGTTGTATAGAAATATAGATCATAAAATATGCTTTATCTTAACTTTTTGTTAATATATACATATTTTGCAGTTGTGTTGATGACAAGTCATGTGACTGAAGCTGTAAAGTTGTGTAATGAAATGTGGGCTGATTATTTTAATTGCAACAAAAAAAATTGTCAAAAGGAATGCAATCGCAAGCATGATCCTTATGCCGTTGGAGTTTGCATTGAGTATCCCATTGTTTATGCACCTATGCATGCTGATATATATAGTTTACAATAATAAATAAGATTGACCAACGAAAAATAATTGATAGAAGCCAAAGGAAGAATTACCCAAAAAAAAAACTAAAATTGTAAAATTATTAAGGAATTTCCCTCCTTTAAGAACTCATCGTTTCTCTTAATACTCTTGTTACTGTCGTTACGGAAAAAATAAAATAAAATAGCATTTATATTATGACAATTTTAAAGAACCGTCATAATATTTAGATATTATGGTATTTTTTGTTGCTACTGTATGTAAATAACTTTGTATTTAATGACAATTTTAGTGATTATGACAATTTTAAACCGTCATTATTACATATATATATAAAGAAAAAAAATTAAAATTTCTAATTGAAACACTATACATATACATATGACGGCTCGCTCGATTGATCTCCCTTCTATCTCTCCCTCGTCGTTTTTCTGTATCCGTTGCTACTATTTTCACTCTCCACCGCCGTTGCCTCTTTAACGCGATTTGAAAGTTTCAAACCACACGCGCACTTTTTTTCTCATAGTCGCTTTTCTATTAGAGCAATATTAGGGGGCCAGCAATTTTTGTGATTGTTAGCCATCAATTAGCCATCAATGATTATTTGATGGTGTGAGATTGGTGTGAGATTTCATCCAATGGCTCACCTTCCTCTACTGGTTACACGCTAACCAAAATTCAACAAAACTGCTGGTCCCCTAGACTTTTCCTTTCTATTATCGAAGTTGTTTTTCTATAGTTGCTATCCCTGACCAGTGCGATGATCTCGGATCCTCTTTTATTTTCTGATGACAATTTTTTCCAGTGACATCTCCTCCGACGACCTCTTTGGGCAACATCTCCTCCCGCAGTAATCTTCTTCGATGACGTCTCCTCTAACTTCTTCAACGTTTGGTGGAGTGGAAGAAAGAATCCCGGCAAGCATCTTCTATCATATAAAAATCACTTAGACCAAATTATATATACGGTTCCGCTACGTTACCAACAGAATATCTGTCAACTTCTGCCAATTCTTATTTATAATTGTGTTTCATGAAAGTGTGTTCGTGGATGTGTCTAATAAAAATATCTTTTTTATAACTGTATTTAATAGAAGTGTCTTTATAGATATATTTTATGGATTTATCTCTTTATATATGTATTTAAAATATATTAATTATTAGACACATCTACGAACACACTTCCATAAAACATAAATATAAATAAGAGTTGACAAAAGTTGACGGATAATATGTTGGTACCCTATACTTTTCCTTATATATATTACATCCCCGCCGTGGTAGAAAAAATTATAATTTTTCTTTCTTTTTTTATTGTACTGTAATGTTTTGTTGAAATTAGAATAAAGAAAAAAATGTATGCGAAAAGAAAGATAAAAGTCTGAGTATAATTAAAAAATCATGTTTATATTCGATACTTTATTTATATAGAGGTTATTATTTTTTATTTTTAATACTAAAGAATTATATATTATATTTAATACTTTGTTTATGTAATATTTTTTTATGGATATTGATTTTTTATTATTGTAAAATTTTAATAAAAGAATTATTTGTTTATCGCGATAAAAACGACGGTAAAGACGTCTTTTTAAATGATAAAAAAATATCATTTTTATTTAGTAAAAATAGCAGTATGTAATTTATCATTTTAAATAACATAAAATGTCCTTTTAATCCGTTAAAAATGTCATTATCAGAGTAAAAATGATGATTCAAAAATATTGTTTTAACTAATAAAAATTGTTGTTTTAATTCAGTAAAAACAACGATTTTAAACGCCGTTTTAACCAACCAAAACACCACTATATTAGAGTAAAAATGGTTCAGAAATGTTATTTTAACCAATCAAAAAACGTCATTTTATTTGAAAATAATGGTGATTTGAACCGCCGTTTTAATCTATAAAAAACTGCCGTTTTAACCCAAAAAATTGTGTCGATTTTTTAAAACTTCCATAATAATTAGAATGACACCCAAAATTATGTTGCTTTGTAAACCACTGTTTTTAGTAATAATGACAATTTAAACTACTGTAAATATTGAAAAATCACCATTTTTATCAGATTTTTTTTTAAAATGGCCTATGGTGTATTGTGTTAAATTTAATTTGTTGATCAATGTTCAATTATTCATGATGAATTTCATATTTTAATAACATGTTTTTTCTGTTTTTTACCTAAATAAGTATTATTTCAGATTTTATTATTATTTTTTTAAGCTTGGACCTTTTGAATGAATATTACAAATAGCAACGGAATTTATTCTCATAAATTATAATTATTGTTAGAATATATTTTAAATAATTATAATAAATACTAATTGATACTAATATATTCTAACAGTTATAATATATTACTAAATAAATATATCATATACGTACATACGTGTAAACATATCATGTATATATGTATATACTTGTTTTATGATATTTTATGTGAATATAATTTAATCAATTTGAGTTGGTTGAGTAATCAGCTCATTCGTCCGCTTAAATAAATATTGGGATTCAAATTCTACTTTGTGTATGCAGCAACTCATTGGCTAATGATAAATTTTTAAAATGGAGCTAAGATCTGCAATAAATTAATCATTGACCAATTAAAAAGATACTGTAGACAAAAGAAAAAACTATATCCATTTAGATTTCTTTTATGAAAATTGTTGGGAGCATGATCGCCTATATATTATTTAGATTATCTTTTTTGAAGACAAAAATACTTTTAGATTTTTTTTTGTTTCTACGGTATCTCCCAGTCCGGCAGGTCAAGGACTAATCCGCTGCAGTACTGAGCTCCATTTAAGGGTTTGCCGCTGGCCAATAGGTTGCTGCATGCACAAGGCGGGATACTTTGAGATTTTTATTCAAACATAAGTTATTTTTTCTAATGAAAATAATTATGTAACTAAAATAAGGAAGTTCGGGTGAGTCATGTGCCAGAATCAATACAAGTTGCTGATGTTTTAACTAAAGCTTTAACTACTAAGAGTTTTTTGGAGTTTCGAAGCAAACTGAATATAGCTAATGTAAAGATGCTTCTCAGCAAGGATGAAGATAGATTCAACAGGAAAGAAATTGAGAAGAAGTTAGAAGAACCAAAGGGTAGAGAGCATAAAAGTGTGTCTAAAGAGCCAGCAAATAAATAAAGAAAGAAAGTCAGAAAGCAGGGATTATGATAAAGGTTATGAGAAGATAGAGCTAGTTGAACTAGTTAACACTCAATAGTTAATATATGGTAGAATATTTTGCTAATTATTCATCTTTAATATTTTTCTAATGAACTTTTTATTATGCCAAATTAAATTTAGTATTTATGATGAATATATAATATTTGTTTAGATATCACGCAAGAATTATAAAACTATAATACTATGAATACATGTATAGTTTATTTATTTTTAATATATACCTTGTATTTCAATATGTATAAATAATTGATATTATATACACATATATATATTGGACTAACTTAATTTATTGGGATAATAATTCATTTCAATATTTATATTAGATAGAGATATTTTCATTACAATTGGGGAGACTTCGGGAAGGAATCAAGTGAGAGAACATAAGATGAGAAGACACTACATCCAATTTAAAACCTTAAGGTGTCAAGTTAATGAGTCTCTCATCTTATAAATTCCTCACTTTTCCTTGCTTTCTTTGATGTGGGACTAACTTCAACAATCCTCACACTTGCAACACTAACAATGCCATCACAATTAACTTTAAATTTTGAAATATAATTATTAAAAGGTGACTACTATAAAAAAAATTTTCTGGACCATTGAATCTCAAAACTTCTCATCCTCATCCTCATCACCCTTATTTATTTATTAATAACTTTGAGTGTGCTTGAATTTCGGAAAATAATTGTATAATTAATAGTCTCATACTTCTGCACTTCATAATAAGTAGTCTTAGGCATTACTGAATTCCAACATATAATAATATATTGAGAATTTAAATTTTATTTATATAATTTTTATCTCTTTTCTAAAAAAGTGTGTTAGCCAAATCCTTATTAATTATCACTAGGTTTTTGATGTTCTCCTTCACCTTCAGTAGGTTTTTGATGTTCTCCTTCACTAGGTTGTTTATGTTCTCCTTCAGTAGGTTTTTGATGTTCTCCTTCTCTAGGTTGTTTATGTTCTCCTTCAATAGGTTGTTTATGTTCTCCTTCAATAGGTTTTTGTTTTTCTATCTTCCTCGGTTTATGAAGGGGAGGTTTTTTCTTCATTTTATCCTTAAATCTTTGAAAGAAAGGTTTTTTTGGAGGACATTTATACAAGCATTGACAAATCTCTGATCCCCAAAATCGTCTAACGCACTGTCCTGTAATGTATTTGCGACTATATTTTTCTCTGCATCTCTCGCTACAACTCAGATATAAACCTTTTTTGCAATCTTCGTCATCATACGAAATATTATCTTTACATACATCGGTATCAGTATTCACTGCGCTTGCCTTCCACACAACTACAAAAAATATATATAATATAATCTTTAACCAAGCTAATTAATTATTGAAAGATTACATATTATTTTGAATTTATCTAATAAAAAAAGTTATATTCTAGTGTGTAGTACACTATAGATTATAGAACGTAACAATGAAAATATAATGTTTAATTTGGGTCTGTTGGAAACTCCAAAATTGGAATTAAATGAATTGAAGAAATCAAATATCAAGGTTAGAATTAAACCTGTAATTTAAAATTAAAATATCTTTTTCTTATGGTGTTTGTTTCATTGAGTAAAGTAAATGATTAAATTAGTTTTAAATTAAAAGATCATATGTTTTTTAAATTAGTTTTTGAACAATTTTTTTAATCAAATTCGTCTTTTAAATATTTTAAATTAGTCATGTTAATTTTTTTTTGTTACTTTTATTACTAACGATATCAGAATTTATTGATGTGACATAAATAATATAAAATATCTAATCTTCAATTTCTCAATCTATTTCTTTTAAACGACAAAACATTTAATTTCTTTTAATTGGGTTAAGCTAACATGTAATTTTAGAATATATATTAAATTTAAATTTTTTCATAGATATAATAAATATGTTGAGAACTTAAATTTTATTTATATAATTTTTAATTTTTTAATTTATAATTTTAAAATATACTCTAAAAAATGGTTACCGAAATCCTTATTAATTTCATTGTTATTGCCATTCTTAATATATTGACAAAGAGAAGATACAATGATTATTGGAAAAAGTGACACGCCTTTATTAGTTCATATATTATTATTTTTTTAAAAGTTTTTCATGACTTTCTTCTACTTACTACTATATTTTTTATTTGAAAATAGAAAGAAAAAAAAGTATTTTTTTTTAATTTCTAGCATTTCAAACACATACACTCAAAAGAGAAAAAAAAAAATTGAGATATGGAGAAATAATGAACCTGAAACCAGAAGCACGAGTAAGAAAATAATGTTTCCCAAATAAAAGTTGGCCATGTTTCTAACAAGTTTGCGTCAGTTTCTTATTCTTGTTAATACAATAAGTGAGAGCGCTACTGTATATATAAGTGGAGAGTCATTTATTTTATGTCTAAATTAAAAGAATTTGAAAATAGTGAAAACTCTAATATTATTAAATTAGTCCTAAGAAATTTTCAGTGTCTCACTTTATTTAAATAGAGTCATTTAAGAACGAAAGAATTATAAAACTTGGCATTTATGAAAGGTTATGAAAGTGTGTATCAATTAGTATCTATGAAAGGTTAATTAACGAAGCTATGCATTTAATTTTGTTATGTTCAACAACCACAACCTGATAGTTATGAAAGGTTATAACAATGAATTTGTCCCGCTTGGTATTTATAAAAGGTTAGTATTAAATAGTAAAATTCTGATTATTAGTCTTTTTAATATGTATTAGTCTGCATAGTAAAAAAAGGATTTTGCTAATATAATATTTAAGAGCGCTTTTTAAAAATAGTAAAATGAGAGTTTTTATTTAAAAGGTAAGATTTAAAATTTTCAATAATATTAAATACATATGCTTTTAACCTTTTCATATATATCTTTTAAACAACTCTTTTAAAAATGTCCTTTTCATATCTCATGCATTTTTATGTGATATGCTTTATCATTCATTGCAAACTTAATTTATTAAACTAAATTTTTGTGATTTATTTTTCTTACCATACAAATTAAAAAGTTTATGAACAAGAATAAACGGTAGAAATTAAAAGATGATCCACCAACTTTCGTTGGAGTTTTCTTTCAACACTTGCACTTTGCATTACAAATTATTTTTTGGGGAGTGCTAGGCCAGTATTTTTTGTGATTTGTAGCCATTAATAATATTTTTAACGGTGTGAGATTTTATTCAATAGTATAAAATTATTCACTTTTCTTTTATTAGTTACATGCTAGCCAAAATTTAATAAAGTTGTTGGCCTGTAAACTTTTTCTTATTTCTTTCCTACAGCCATTTTCACTGGTCAAAGCAAAACCAATCTCTAATCTTTGTCTTTCTTTCTTGGAGTTTTATGCACAAAATCTTCCAACCACTTGAGGTATTTAGGACTTTGTGATCCAGACATAAAGACCATTCCTAATTCTATTCCTGATATATATACCACATGTTCCCATGTATATTTTATAATTGTGTCTTTAGTTTATACATTGTTTACTGATTTCTTTTTTTTTATGTTGTGTATTTGCATAATAGTAGTAAAGTTATTTTTTAAATTTATTAGGTAGATAATTACTTTTGTAAATAATATGAACAATAAGTTTTAGAATTGACCTAATAAAATAAAAAAAATACTTCACCCCCAAATTACTTTCTAAACTTTAACATTACGATAATCATCTGCACACCTAATGAATTGAACATCCAGTCATTGTTAACTGTGCATGAGTAAATCAAATCAAAAGAAATAACTATCCAATTAAAAATAATGAACATAATCATCTGCATACCTATTGAATTGAACATCCGACATATTCATTGTTCACATTATTTAATATTTTCGTTGTCAACCTATATTTTTTTTTCTCAATATTAGTGGAAGGGTATAAAGGACAAAATCAATGTGGCCAAATATGGGTTCTTTTTATTTTGTCTCAACTCCTTTATTAGTAATATTGAAGTAGAGATGATCTAATCTCTACCGAAATGTTTACAAATGGTTATTTATTTATTTTTTATTTGTATGTTTTTTTTTTTGAAATAAAAGAGCTCAACACAATAGAGTGGAGCAAACTTTAAGGACAAGCATACGAACAACACCTAGAAAAATGCAGTATAAAGAACTCTCCATGTCATCTCCAGCATAGCCATCAACAACACGAAGAGTGCACACCTTCCCACTCTCACTACAACATTTTAGGTCTATGGCCACGATTTTTTTGGTCACGGTAAAAAACCGTGACCATAGACCCTCTATAGTCACGGTTTTTTAGGATAACAAAAAAAAGGCTATGGTCACGGTTTTGAAGAGTGACCTAAAGGGGTCTATGGTCACAGTTTTTTACAGTGACCAAAAAGGGTCTATGATCACAGTTTTTCAAAAAAGAGTGGCCTAAAAGGATCTATGGTCACGGTTTTAGGGGATGGCTTAAAGGGATCTATGGTCACGGTTTTGGGAGGTAGCATAAAAGGGTCTATGGTCACGGTTTTGGGAGTGACCTAAAAGGATCTATGGTCACGGTTTTTTACAGTGACCAAAAAGGGGCTATGGTCACGGTTTTTCAAAAAAGGGTGACCCAAAAGGGTCTATGGTCACGGTTTTGGGAGGTGACCTAATGGGGTCTATGGTCACGGTTTTGGAGGTGGCCTAAAAAGGTCTATGGTTACGGTTTTAGGGGTGGCCTAAAGGGGTCTATGGTCACGATTTTGGGGGATGGCCTAAAAGGGTCTATGGTCACGGTTTTTTACAGTGTCCAAAAAGGGGCTATGGTCACGGTTTTTCAAAAAAAGGTGGCCTAAAAGGATCTATGGTCACGGTTTTTGGGGGGTGGCCTAAAGGGATCTATGGTTACGATTTTTTACAGTGACCAAAAAGGATCTATGGTCACGGTTTTGAGAGTGACCTAAAGGGGTCTATGGTCACGATTTTTTAAAAGGGTAACCTAAAATGGTCTATGGTCACAGTTTTGAAGGTGACCTAAAAGAGTTTATAGCACAGTTTTAATCATTTGAGTTTTAATTAATTAAGATTTTTATGTATTTTTTATTATTTTAAATATTTTTTCTTTTTTAAATTAAAAAGTTTTAATAATTAAAAACTAATAATAATTTTATATAATTTACTTTAAATATTAAATTTTAAATCTAATTTTATAAAAATTAGGTTGAATACTATTAATAATTTTATATTAAAAAATGATTTAAAACTTATTAAAATGATTATAGAATAGTAAAATGAAAGATTCATCATATCGTAATTAATTTAAATTATTTGAATGGTTAATTTTGTTCGTTTATTTAAATGCATAGGATAAATTAATTCTTGGTATGTTGGATAAAATAATTCTGTAAAAATAAAAATAAAAGCTCATTAATTTTGTTCTTTCTTTCCCCAATTCATAACCCTAGTCCCTCATTCCCGCCGCCGTCCCAAGCTCCTCAGCACCGTCGCCATCCCAAGCTCCTCAGCGTGGTCGCTTCTTCCTCTTCCCTGTTTTGCAAAACCCAGAAAGCTTAACACATCGTCTTTATCTTCGGCGTCTTCATCGGTGTCTCCGTTCTCGGTGCTGCTTGGTACGCCATTTTCTTTTTCCGTTTTAGACTTTCTTAATTTATTTTCTGTAACCATATGGTATGTTTCTTTTTAGGGTTTACATAAAGAAGAGGGGCGGGGGCAACGAGAGAAGAGGGGGAGCTCGAAGAGGGAGGAGGGGGGAGGATCAGAGAACGGGAAGGAGAGGAGAGGGGAAGGGAGAGAGGCGCTGCCGGTGGTGACCACAGCCACCGTCACCGCTGACCTTCAGGGGAAAATGAGAGTGAGAGAGAGAGAGACGCACAGAACGCGCGACGCGAGGAAGAGAAGGAGCTCGTCTTCGTTGCCGCCGTCGCCGCGCCTTGCCGCCGCTTCCGTTGTTGGAAGCCGCCGCTATCGTTGGAAGGAACCAAATAAGGATAAGAGGTCGCTGTTGATGCTGCCGAGAGGAAGGAAGGGACGCGTGTGAGAAAGTGACGCAACAGAGGAGGAGCCGTTCCTCTGCCGCCGGAATTTCTGATCGCCGTCGTCGTTCACGGTGAGTTGATTGTGCCCTAGCTACCAGAACCACCATTTCTGAACTCCTATTGCTCTGTAACAATCCTATAGCTCAGGCAAGTCAATTTTTCGTTGTGAATCCTTTTTTTCAAATTGTGTCCTGTGTATCTTGTAGACTGGTTGTGCCCTTGCATTCAGTTATTATTCTGTGTTTGATCTTCACAATTTCATACAGGATGCTGCTGTATTAATTGCTTTCCTGATTTCTGTCGTGTTCCACGAGGTGTGTGTCTCTCTCTAATGCTATTTTATCTAATGAAAGAAGCTTCCATTATTTTCTTTTCTCTGGTTTGAGAAGTTGAAGGAAGGTGATGTTGCTCCAGTCGTAGTCATTACCTCTAAAGTATTATTTCTCGTTTTATCCTTAACAAGTGGTGTGACTATTGGGGAAGGGTTGATATATAAGACACAAATTTGTGACTGACTTCTGGATTTCTAGTTACCAAAAACCTCAAGTACCTGGCAGTTTCTAAAAGAATTCTCATGTGACACAAACAAATTTTGGGTGTTAACGTTTCAGCGTTGAACCACTGTAACTATGAAGCTGTGTTTGATGGTGTTGTTGCTGAGGAAGTGTTAGATGAGGCTCTTCTAAAATGCAAATATTTTAAAGAGTAAAGTGTTGTATATATACAAACACTTATGATAAGAAAATTAATCTTCTTGCCTTAGACTTGTTTGTATGTTTTACATTTACTTCTAGCAGCTGGTAAGTTATCCTTCTTAGTTACTGAATGAACAATACAAGGCTGGATTAATTTCACACAGATTTTATTCATGAGGCAAAGAATTCTGAGAGAGCAGCCAAAAACTTGAGAAACAACAAATCGATCAGGGTTCCTCATGTATTCTGGGTATGATAGTCTTCATTATTTTTCTTTCAATGGAATACTTAGTGTTTACTATAATACTTTTACCAACATAGTATGATATTAATGCATGCAGGATTTGACTAGCAGGCAAGTCCTAACAATGCAGTTTTATACAGGGCGAAAGGTATGTTCTGAATAATACCTTTGTTGTTACATCAAATTGCCAGGGACATTTTTACTTTGCTGATGTATAACTGCATGAATCATGATTGATTTTTTGTTGTTACACCACTACTTTACCATTACCCTATTAAGGTACATACCTTGTTAAATTAATAGTTTCATTTTATTTTATTTTATTTTATTTTTAATTAATTAATTATTAATTAATTATGGTCCTGCTTGACTTTTGCTGAAATCATATGCCTCTGTGAATGTGATAATGATCTTTATCTATATGTGAGGAGAACAAACCCCATGTGCATAAGATTTATACTCTATTAGTGGTGCATGAATAATGCATTTCCTTATTAGCTTCCTTTGACACTTTATCGATGCTGTTAATAATTAACTGCCTTCAAAGTTGCTTGAAAAATAGCTCATTATAGAAGGAGATGAAAGAACTTTAATAATTTGTGTCTAGTTGAATTTTGTTGGCATAATTTTGACTCCGATCTACTTTTATTTGTAAGCTTGAAAATATATTTTCAGTCATTTTCACTCTAATGGATAGTGATTTGAATTTTGAATTTGTGATAAGTGATTTGTGATTAGTGATTTTGTTATGCTGCTGGTTTGAATTAATTTAGGGGTGATTAATTCTTGTTCGCTGGTGTTGATTACTTGATTTGTTTGATGGGTTGGAAGCTAATAATAGTATTTCGGTATTACCTTGTTTTTTAAGCTTCTATTTTGGTTGTGGTTATTTTTTTGTGCTGGAATTTTTTTGAGTTTTAAGCTACTTCAACAAGGGAGTTGAAGTTCCACTCAAAGATAGATTAAAAACATATAAACATTATCAAATGGCTCAAAACCTTAGCAAATGCTCGTTATTTAGTGGTTGAAATTTTCATGTTGGTTGACTTATTTAACTTGTGCTCCATATTCATTACTCAACTATACTGCATGCATCATCAAAAATATTTTTGTTCTATTCTAACTTCTTTATTTCTTTTGTTAGCAGGAGGACATGATGTGAAGAAAATATGTTCTATACAAATATAAGATGGGATGGGTCTTATAATGATTTGGTTATCTAACTGTATTATTTTGATGTGTTCTTTACATTTTGATAAGAGACTTTATCCGATATTACATGTAATGGATAAATTCACTACAACATTTTGGGTCTATGGCCACGGTTTTCTTGGTCACGGTAAAAAACCGTGACCATAGACCGTCTATGATCACGGTTTTTTAGGGTGATAAAAAAGGCTATGGTTACGGTTTTTTTGAAAAGGGTGACCATAGAGTACCTATGGTCATAGTTTTTTAAAAAAGGGTGGCCTAAAAGGGTCTATGGTCACGGTTTTTTACAGTGACCAAAAAGGATCTATGGTCACGATTTTTTAAAAAAAGGTGACCTAAAAGGGTCTATAGTCACGGTTTTGGGGGTGGCTTAAAGGGGTCTATGGTCACGGTTTTGGAGGGTGGCCTAAAAAGGTCTATAGTTACGGTTTTGAGGGTGACCTAAAGGGGTCTATGGTCACGATTTTTTACAGTGACCAAAAAGGGGCTATGGTCACGGTTTTTCAAAAAAAAGGTGACCTAAAAGGGTCTATGGTCACGGTTTTGGGGGGTGACCTAAAGGGGTCTATGGTCACGGTTTTGGGGGTGGTCTAAAAGGTCTATGGTCATGGTTTTGGGGGTGGCCTAAAGGGTCTATGGTCACGGTTTTGGGGGGTGACCTAAAAGGGTCTATGGTCACGGTTTTAGGGGTAACCTTTTTGTGGTGGCATGTGCCTTGATCTTTCATGTATGTACAACCCTCACATGCTCTTTTAGTGGCATCATAAACAAGTAAGCACAAGCATTGAATTTTCTTGTGCCTTATTCCAATTTTCCACAAAATTCTTAGATTGTTGTTTTTTTTTACCCCCTGATAGCATGGACAAACTTGGTAATTTGGAGCAAGTAATGTTGAAAGCTACGCTGAGTGGCTGATATAATGATCTCAAAACAATGTTGCTCAACTCAAGGAAGAAATGAATTCTGAGGCATGTCTTTGAGTAAGTTTTAAGTTTTGACTAGTATTACTATTATTTTATTATAAGTTGTTGTTTAAACCCATAATTATGCATGAAGCAGTCCTGAACATGTGGCATTGCTTATAAGCAGAAACAAATGGTCATCTATTTTTTTTTTTTGAATTTTTTTGGATCAAAGTGAGAGATTAGAGATTTTGGCCATAATATTATATATAAACTATATACAGCATAGACGTGCTTTGTTCTAATTCATTCTAAGTGCAAATGCAATGTTTATTAGAAGGTTATAATTTTGTTAATTCAAAGATAATGCCTCATTAGTTTTGGTATTCCGTTTATTATCTTAGTATTAGTTTTTGTTGAATAAAGAAACTAACTGTGATGGCGAAAACATTTATGGTTTAGAGTTATCTTAATTCAGATTGTTTATTATTTTAGTATTCTCTTAATTCATATTGTTTATTTCTATTTGACAACTCTTCCATCTCTCTGGTTTGCCTGTAATCCACATAGAAAAGGATTAACAGATCAAGCCAAAGAACAGATCAAGTAAGTCACTTTGGCTCAAAATATGACATTGATCAATCAATCCAATTTTTATTTTCCTAGTTTGATGAACATATAAATCTTGACTAAATAAATAATCTGAATTCTTATTTATGTAATGCTGAAAAGGTAGAAAAATCTCATTGCTTTAATAATATTTCATGAATTTGAGTTGAAGTTAAGGTTTTAGAATTGTGAATAATTTATAATTATGCATGGATATTGGCTGTATATATGTTGCTCTATATTCTATGTTAATGAAAGAATATGTTAAGAAAAACAAAGTTCATATTATGTTGTATCTTTACTTTTTACTTATGATGTCTCAATTGCTTGTCACTTGGTATTTTTTTTTTTTTTGAGAACTTAATTGTTGGTTATTATATGAATATTTAGTGAATATTTGCCAAGGTTTACTTGTTGGTGATTTGTAACATTATTTAAAAATGAATCTCACCTTTTATGTGCCAACTAATTATTAAAATAATAGTATTTAGTGAATAATGCTTGTGAATAATTCTTAAGTGTTGCTGTGGATGAATGTTTCCTTTCTTTTGTTGCATATGTATTGCATCATCAAAAGCATTTTTGCAAGATATCTAACATGTTTATTTCTTTTACGTGCAGGAAGACATGATGTGATGAAGAAAATATGTTCCATACAAATATCACATGTGATAGTCTTACAATGGGCTTAGTTATGTAAATGTAATATTTTGATGTATGTGTTATGTACTTTGAGGTAGTATTACATGTAACTGAAAAAATTACACTCTATTTTAATTTGTGTTGTTTAGACTAAAAATTAAACATATCTATCTTATAATGAAACTTTTATGATTTAGATTTACTTTGTGATTATTATCATTTTGGGATGTGATTATAATTTAAAAAGATTGAATCTCATAAACAACAACAGGCTATAGTCACCGTTTTAAAAAAACCGTGATCATAGATAAGACTATGGTCACGGTTTTAAGGAGGGGTGACCATAGAGGCTATGGCCACGGTGAAAAACCGTAATCATAGATAAGATTATGGTCACGATTATAAGGAGGGGTGACCATAGAGGCTATGGCCACGGTGAAAAACTGTGACCAAAGATAGGCTATGGCCACGGTTTTAAGGAAGGTGACCATAGAGTCTATGGCCACGGTGAAAAATCGTGACCATAGATAGGGCTATGATCACGGTTTTAAGGAGGGGTGACCATAGAGGCTATGGCTACGGTGAAAACCGTGACCAAAGATAGGCTATGGCCACGGTTTTAAGGAAGGTGACCATAGAGTCTATGACCACGGTGAAAAATCGTGACCATAGATAGGGCTATGGTCACGGTTTTAAGGAGGGGTGACCATAGAGGCTATGGCCACGGTGAAAACCGTGACCATAGATAGGCTATGGTCACGGTTTTAAGGAGGGTGACCATAGAGTCTATGGTCACGGTGAAAAACCGTGACCATAGATAGGGCTATGGTCACGGTGAAAACCGTAACCATAGATATGCTTATGGTCACGGTTTAAGGAGGGGTGACCATAGAGGCTATGGTCACGGTAAAAAAACGTGGCCTAAAGTGTCAGATTTTAAAAATTAAAACCGTGACCATAGATAAAAAAACCGTGACCATAGATCTATGGTCACCCTTTTTACTAGCTTTACCGTGACCATAAACCTTTTTTTTTGTAGTGATTACACCCTATTTTGATTAGTATTATAATGGATATCTAGTTTTTAATGAAACTTTTATGATTTACATTTATTGAATTTCTCATTCTTAGATTTATTTTGTGATTATCATCATTTTGGGATGTGATTATGCTTTAAAAAAATTTCATAAAATAAAATAGGTTACCATAGATAAGTTATGGCCACGGTAAAAATCGTGACCATAGATAAGGCTATGGTCACGGTTTTAAGGAGGGGTGACCATAGAGGCTATGCCCACGGTGAAAAATCGTGACCATAGATAGGCTATGGTCACGGTTTTAAAGAAAGGTGACCATAGACGGCCACGGTGAAAAACTGGGACCATAGATAGGGCTATGGTCACGGTTTTAAGGAGGGGTGACCATAGATAGGCTATGGTCACGGTTTTAAGGAGGGTGACCATAGAATCTATGGTCACGGTGAAAAAACCGTGACCATAGATAGGGCTATGGTCACGGTTTTAGGTGGGGGTGACCATAGAGGCTATGGCCACGGTGAAAACCGTGACCATAGATAGGGCTATGGTCACGGTTTTAAGGAGGGGTGACCATAGAGGCTATGGTCACGGTAAAAAAAATCGTGACCATAGATTAACCTATGGTCACGGTAAAAAAACGTGGGCTAAAGTGTCAGATTTTGAAAATTAAAACCGTGACCATAAAAACTGTGATCATAGATAAAAAAACCGTGACCATAGACCTATGGCCACGGTAAAAAACCGTGACCATAGGTCTAAAACTGTGACCATAGATCTATGGTCACCCTTTTTACTAGCTAGTGACCGTAGGCCTTTTTTTTTGTAGTGTCTTTAACGCTAAGCAAGGACATATTGATGATTTCTTCAACACCTTTACTTTCATGCTGAAATATCCTCCTATTTTTTTCCATCCAAATGTTCCAGATGATTGCACAGAAGCATCTCAATCGCTGCTTACGGTCTTCTTTCCTACGCGGTTCTTCTGTCCAACTTAGAAAGTGGTCCTTCATCAACTTCGGAACAGACCATAGGCGGCCAAAAATAGATACTCAAGCACTCCACATCTGCCAGGCAAATTCGCATCCAAGAAACAAGTGATGGACCTGCTCAACATCCCTGTTGCACAAAACACATCTTGTATCATCTTGATTGAGAATCCCAAACCGACTCAGCCTTTCCTTCGTGTTCACCCTGCCTATCAATACAAACCAAGTAAACAACTCCACTTTTGGCGGAACTAAACCTTTCCAAATAGAGTTGGTGAAGCTGTAACTGGTGATATCCTCTCCAAGCATTCCCTCTTTTAAGTTATACTTTTGCTAATATTGACCTGTAAGTAGCAATATGATTATCAAAATGAAATATTTTAGCCATTAGCACCCTCTATCTTTCATATGACAACATAAAATGAGAATGTATTGTTTTAGCCATGCAGCTCGAATCATAGAAATTAGATTTGGCCCTTTTAGTCCTTTTTGTGAAACTATCACTTACTAGCATTTTTGTTGGTAGTGCAAAAAATTTGTGTCCTTGATTGATCTTATGCTAATTGGTTTTCTAAGGAAGACTTCTAAAACAATGATTTTTTTAATTTCAAAATTTTTATTATACGTTGCTAATTGTCCATATTATTCTTGGTGCTTCATAGTTCAATTCACAGTTAGAGCTCATCAGCGTAAACTAAGTCTCCAAAAATATTCAAGTTTTATACGAAGAAAACTTTGGTGTATACCTGGAAATATAGTTTATCTAATTAAAATACAAACATGCAGTTAGGGATGAGAAATCTTCTTTAAAATTTCAAACAATGGCAAAAAAACATGACAGACATAAAATGATACCAATAACTAAGAAAGAATACTGCATATATAACTGCATATAGGTTGAAGTGTTTAGTAAAATTGGTGCATACATGAAAATAAATTTATAATCTCCTTACACAGAAATGGATGTCACTCCTGAAAATTCATGTTCTCTTTTCCCAACAAATTATTCAGACAATAAAGAAGAACATCCAAATTGGAATAAATGATTAAACTTGCCAAATTTTTTTTTCTAAAATTTAATTCTAATTCAGCATTAAGAAAAGCTCACGAGGATTACTTAATCACAATTCTCTAGTGTTCAATAATTGAAGTGTTCTTATCCCTATTTGGGTGCGTGGGACCTCCAAACGTTATCAATATACTGTGGAAATCATTGATTTGAGACACAATAATTTCAGTAAATTAAAGTAACCCAAAAAGACAAGCACAAACATAATCGTTTCTTTCTTTTGACTGGGCACCAGGACAATTATTGAAAGCAAGTATTGTGGAATAATGAATTATCTCATTGAATAAATGGTAGAAAACATGGTCCACTAATTTTTCTTGGAGTTTTTTTTCAACACGGACACCATTTTGCATTACAAGTCATTTCCTATTCACATTCATTTGTTTCCTACAGCCATCTGCACTCATAAAAGAAAAACCAATCTCTGATTTTTGCCTCCCATTCTTCGTTTGTTGCATTTTTGAAAATGGCTGAGGCCTTGCTTGGAGTTGTGGTGGAGAAATTGACCCCTTTGATCCTGAGTGAATTTGCAGCCTTCTTTGGAATCAAGAAAAAGGCTGAAGAGCTATCACGCACTTTAGAACTAATCAAAGCTGTTCTTGATGATGCTGAGCAGAAACAATGGTCAAATCGTCCTCTGAAGGTGTGGCTGCAGCAGCTTAAAGATGCAATGTATGTGCTGGAAGATATCCTTGATCAGTTGCCTACAGAATCCTCTCAACTTGGGTGCTTATCATCTTTGAATCCAAAGAACATGATCCATCAGTGTCAGCTTGGGCACAAATTGAATGAGATAATAGGGAGATTGGATCGAATTGCTCAAGCAAGAAGCAACTTTGATCTGAGAGAAGGTGCGAGGGAAAGGCCAAGTGAAGTAGCTGAATGGCGCCAAACAAGCTCAACTATCGCCGTTCCTCAAGTGTACGGGAGAGATGAAGATAAAAAGCAAGTTGTGGAGTTTCTTCTTAGCCCATCGCGAAGCTCGGAGTTCCTTTCCGTCTATCCCATTGTTGGCTTAGGTGGTATGGGGAAAACAACGCTTGTCCAGCTGGTTTACAACGAACCAGAAGTAGGTAACAATTTTGATTTGAAGATTTGGGTGTGTGTTTCTGAGAATTTCACTATCAAGAGTATTTTGCGTTCCATTTTAGAAGCTGTCAAAAAGGATAAGTCTGAGGTCATGGATTTACAAGTAATGGAGGAAAAAGTGAAAGAATTGCTTCAAACTAAAAAGTATTTACTGGTTTTAGATGATGTCTGGAAAAGAAGCCAAGAAATGGAACTGGGATTAACCCGAGACAAATGGGATAAGTTAAGATCCGTATTGTCTTGTGGATCTAAAGGCTCCTCCATTTTAGTATCCACTCGCGATAATCATGTTGCAACAATTATGGGAACATGCCAAGCTCATTATTTGGACCGTCTATCCGATGATGATTGTTGGTCGTTGTTTAAACTGCGCGCATTTGGACCTGACAGAGAAGAGCGTGCAGAGCTTGTTGCAATAGGGAAGGAGATAGTCAAGAAATGTGGAGGATCACCTCTTGCAGCACTGGCATTAGGTGGTGTGATGCAATCCAGAAGCACAGAAAAAGAATGGCTTGAAGTTCAGAATAGTGAGGTTTGGAGTTTACCAGATGAGAATGATATTATGCCTGTCTTGAGATTAAGCTACTCTTGTTTAACACCAACTCTAAAGCAGTGTTTTGCTTTCTGTGCCATATTTCCCAAAGATATGGAAATTGAGAAGCAAGAATTGATTTATCTTTGGATGGCTAATGGATTTATTTCATCCCGGCCAAACTTGGAGGCGGAGGAGGTTGGCAACATGGTTTGGAATGAATTATACCAAAAGTCATTCTTCCAAGATGTCAGGGCTGATGACTTTTCTGGCAATATTTATTTCAAGATGCATGATTTAGTCCATGATCTTGCTCAATCAATTTCAGAGCAAGAGTGTATATGCTTGGAGAAACAAAACCTCAATGATTCTTCAAGAAACCTCCATCACATTGGTTTTGACTTACATAGAAGTCAATTCAAGAAGAGTGACTTTGAGAAAGTTGAATCCTTGAGAACATTGTATCAATTGAATATAGATCAACCGACTCCAACAAATCATTCTCTTCGGGTTTTGTGCACATTTGGTGCAAAGATACCATCTTTTGGGAGTTTAACTTGCTTGAGGTATTTAGAACTTTGTTGGTTGGATAATATAGAGAGTTTGCCTGCTAGTATTTGCAATTTGCATAAATTGAAAATCTTGAAACTAATAGCTTTGTGGAGACTTCGCGATTTACCAAAACAGTTGACTAGGATGCAAAATCTCCGACATCTTGTCATTGAGGATTGTATTTCTCTATCTGGTATGTTTCCGGACGCTCACAAATTACGTGATCTGAGAACACTAAGTGAATACATTGTGAAATCAGAGAAAGGGCATAGTTTGGCGGAGTTACGTGATTTGAATCTGGGAGGAAGGTTAAACATTGAAGGCCTAGAAAATGTTGGGAGTATATCTGAAGCTGAAGATGCCAACTTGAAGGGTAAACAAGACCTTCGAGAATTACGCTTGTCGTGGGACAACAGTGGTAAGACCAAGTCAGCTGTTGGAGCAGAAGAAGTACTTGAAGCGCTTCAACCTCACTCCACGCTCAAGCTGTTGACGATACACGCCTATGAGGGATTACATTGGCCAACTTGGATGCGAAACAATTCTGCAACCAACAATTTAATTTCTCTTCACCTTTACGATTGTCAAAACTGCCATTTACCTCCAGTAGGCAAACTTCCATGTCTAAAGAAGCTTGTGGTATCAGGCATGGATGATGTGCAGTACATTGACGAAGATGAAAGTTATGATAATGTGGAAGCAACCCCATTATTCCGATCTTTGGAGGAATTGGAGGTCCACGAATTGCCAAACATGGAGCGGTTGTTGAAACGGGAAACAACACACATGTTGCTCTCTCTTTCTGACCTCTACATCCTTAACTGCCCTAAACTGCAATTGCCATGCCTTCCAAGTGTTAAAAAACTCCATGTTAGGGAATGTAGCAATGAGCAACTGAAGTCAATTTCTAATCTCAACGGTCTTAATGACCTTGAACTTCATGGAAGTGATCAAGTGTTGTGCTTCCCAGAGGGGATGAGGGACAACATGACCTCTCTTGCAACTCTGCAGATATATTCTTTCAGAGAATTGAAGGAACTGCCATCTGACATCACAAAACTCACTGCTTTGTCTCATCTAACCATCAGTGACTGTAGAAAGCTGGAGTGTTTACCAGAACAGGGTTGGGAAGGCTTATCTTCACTTCGAAAACTGTCAATTCGTTACTGTGATAGTTTGGGATCCTTGCCTGATGGTGTCCGGCACTTAACTTCACTTCAATCTTTGATTATTGGTGCCTGCCCAATGTTGAAAGAGCGGTGTAAGCAAGGAACAGGGGAGGACTGACACAAGATAGCACATGTTTCCCATGTAGATAGCAGCTGGTAATCATTGTATGTATTTATTGTATTCTTAGTTTATACACAGCTTATTCATTATTTTCTTTTCATTTTGTTGTGTATTTGCATAATCATGGTTTTAATATCTTGTATTCTATTTTATCTTCATTTGTACTGTTCTCTTTTTGGAAATGGATCTTCTCAATTTTTTTTTTAACAATTGAGAGAGTAAAGTGTGATCTCTCACTATTAATTGTTATAAGTAAGACAAAAAAATATATGAGAGAAAGTGTATTAAAGAATTATAAACCATACTTTACTCCCTCAATTTTTTTCAACAATTGAGATGATCCATTCCCTTGTTCATATTACACAGCTTATCCTTTATGCTTCTTATATAGTTCAATTCCTACTATAATTAAGTCAATAACAAGTCAACTCATTCTTAGCATGTACAAATGGAATTACAAATCATTCACACTTCACAGCACTGCAATATATAAATGTTCTCTTCAATTTTATAATTTCTTTTTTTTTTATTCTGTTCATTGAAGCCACAACTGAGTTGTCCCTTTTTCTTTATGTATATTAACATTATGATTTATTAATAATACAAGAGAATCACTTCTTTTAAATCTGAAATTTCAACAAGTTAGGGATATTTTGATTAAATTTTCTTATCCTACCAAACAAAGAAATTCAAGCCATCTATCGGGAGCTCTATAATAGTATTAGAGGTGCGAGGACTACTATTTAGTATTTAATTTAAATACGATACTTCATATTCAAATAAAATATACAATAAATTTATTTCACACACATATTTTATATATAAAAATCTTATACATATTATATGCTAACGTATCATTAAGAATATTTACTTTCTAATTTTTCGTCGAAGGATTAAGGATCAATTGTGCACTCAGTTAACAACAGAGCGGAGCTACATTGTAGCAAAGAGAGGCAATGGTCCCCTTAATTTTAATTTTTTACACGTAAATTATATGTAAATTTTAGTTTAGTCCTTTTTAAAATTTTATTTTAATCTTATTTTATTATATAAATATTTTTGGTCCTCTTCTAATCTTTCATCTAACTCTGCCCCTAGTTAACAAATAATTTTAAAGAACATGAGAATAGCCATAATTTCTAAAACTCAAACTTTATTCTTTCAATTTTAATTTGTTATTATCATTCTTCAATTTAGCGTGTGTTTGTGAAGATATCAGAGTTAAAAACAAATTGAATGAGAATAACTTAAATATATAATATTCTCCTTTTATTTAATTGAATATAAGTGCTTATTTATTTGAGAAGTAACTTCTATTTTTGTGTAAATTTAACAAAATAATCCCCTGATAAATAATAAGCTCACACTTTCACACTTTATAACAGTGTTGTAAAAATCGAATCGGCCAGTTCGACCGAAAAATCGGTGAATCAGACTCTAAACTGATTCGGTCCGCTAATTAGACCACACAAAGATGAGAACCGGTGTGAACCGGTCAAATCCGTAGTAAACCGGTAAAAACCGATCAAACTTGGTAAATCGGTCTAACCGAACCGTTGATAATTAAAATTTTGTAAAATGAGTGAAGTGGGGTTCGAACCCTGTCCTCAATAAAAAAGAAGCATGTCACAACCACCAAACTATCACAGTTTTAATCATCAAGTTTACAAATTAATATATATATATATAGATATCTTTTATCAAATATATTTACTTTTATTTAATTTATTTTAATTTAGTTATAAACTCATTTATTTTTAAATTAATTATATTTTTATTTAATAATAATTATAAATTCACTAATTTTTTGAATATTCTTAAAATGTTAGTAAAAATATGTATTTTAAATTTTAACTTTAAATTTTTTACTATTTTTTATTTTTTATTTACATAGGACCGGATTAACCGGTTCAATCAGTAACCCACTAATTGAACCAATAACCCAATAACCCAGTAACTTGACCGAACCGGTTCGATTCTGACAACTATGCTTTATAATCATGCTCATCTTATAATACAATTCAACTATTGAGTTTCTTCTCAATAATTAAAAGGACAAGCATTTATGGGTGTATGTACAAAAGGAATCTCTGCAATCTGCACGGGCTATGAAACCACATTTGGTGAGACATTCTACGATAACAATAATAGGGGGTTTCCATCTTTGCAACTTTGGTCATACCAAACATCTTCACACCTCTCATCTCCAACCACTTGAATTGTCATCAACACCCCTACATAATATCAAAATATTTTATGTTTCAATAGGTTATATTATATAGAACTTGGAAATGATTATATATATAAAATTTTAATTGAACTAATACTAAATATTGGAGGAGTAAATTTCACTTTTAGTTTTAAATTATCATTTATGATATATAGTCTTACAAATATATTTATATAATCCAAAGTGAAATGAAATTAAAACTAGCATTGGAGATGCACTAACAAATTTTCCCCGCTTGGTATTTATAAAAGGTTAATAATGGTAGACATTGTTGTTGCTCCTTTAATATATCCATGAAGAATTCTCTTTTTAATATTTATTAGTCTGCATAGTAAAAAAAAAAAAAAGGATTTTGCTAACATACTATTTAAGAGTACTTTTTAAAAATAGTAAAATGAGATTTTATTTGAAAGGTAAGATTTTAAAATTTTCAATAACATTAAATACATATTTTGTTGGAGTTTTCTTTCAGCACTGACTGCACTTTGCAATTTGCATTACAAATAATTTCTTTCCTACAGCCATCTTCACTGGTCAAAGCAAAACCAATCTCTAATCTTTGTCTTTCTTTCTTCGAGGTGCGATAGGCAAGGAGATCATCAAGAAGAGAGTTCAGAACTTGTTGCAATAGGCAAGGAGATCATCAAGAAATGTGGAGGATCGCCTCTTGCAGCACTGGCATTAGGAGGTGCGATGAATTCTAGAAGCACCGAAAAAGAATGGGTTGAAGTTCAGAGAAGTGATCTTTGGAGTTTACCAGAAGAGAATGATATTATGCGTGTCTTGAGATTAAGCTACTCTTGTTTATCGCCAACACTAAAGCAGTGTTTTGGCTTTTGTGCCATATTTCCCAAAGATGAAGAAATCATGAAGCAGGATTTGATTCATCTTTGGATTGCTAATGGGTTTATTTCATCACGGCTAAATTTGGAGGTGGAGGAGGTTGGCGACATGGTTTGGAATGAATTATGCCAAAAATCATTCTTCCAATATGTGAGGAGTGATGATTCTTCTGGGAACATTTATTTCAAGATGCATGATTTAGTCCATGATCTTGCTCAATCTGTTTCAGAGCAAGAGTGTATATACTTGGAGTCGGAGAAACAAAGCCTAGGTGATTTTTCAAGAAACCTCCATCACATTGGTTTTTCAGCCTTAAATAGAAGTCAACTCAAGAAGAGAGACTTAGAGAAAGTTGAATCCTTGAGAACATTGTATAAATTGAATATAGATCAACCGACTCCAACAAATCATTCTCTTCGGGTTTTGTGCATATATCGTGGAAAGAAACCATCTTTTGGGAGTTTAACTTGCTTGAGGTATTTGGAACTTTGTGATTTAGATAATATAAAGAGCTTGCCTCCTAGTATTTGCAATTTGCGTAAATTGGAAATCCTGAAACTAATAGCGTTGTGGAGACTTCACGATCTACCAAAACAGTTGACTAAGATGCAAAATCTCCGACATCTTATCATTGAAGCATGTACTTCTCTATCTAGTATGTTTCCTGACGCTCACAAATTACGTGATCTGAGAACACTAAGTAAATACATTGTGAAATCAGAGAAAGGGCATAGTTTGACGGAATTACGTGATTTGAATCTGGGAGGAAGGCTAAACATCTCAGGCCTAGGAAATGTTGGGAGTATATCTGAAGCTGAAGATGCCAACTTGAAGGGTAAACAAGACCTTCGAGAATTGATTTTGTCATGGAGCAATAGTGGTTGGAGGAAGTCGGTAGTGGGAGCAGAAGAAGTACTTGAAGCGCTTCAACCTCACTCCACACTCAAGCTGTTGACGATACACGCCTATGAGGGATTACATTGGCCAACTTGGATGGGAAACAATTCTGCAACCAACAATTTAATTTCTCTTCACTTTTACGATTGTCAAAACTGCCATTTACCTCCAGTAGGCAAACTTCCATGTCTAAAGAAGCTTGTGGTATCAGGCATGGATGATGTGCAGTACATTGACGAAGATGAAAGTTATGATAATGTGGAAGCAACCCCATTATTCCGATCTTTGGAGGAATTGGAGGTCCACAAATTGCCAAACATGGAGCGGTTGTTGAAACGGGAAACAACACACATGTTGCTCTCTCTTTCTTACCTCTACATCAATAACTGCCCTAAACTGCAATTGCCATGCCTTCCAAGTGTTAAAAAACTCCATGTTAGGGAATGTAGCAATGAGCAACTGAAGTCAATTTCTAATCTCAACGGTCTTAATGACCTTGATCTTCATGGAAGTGATCAAGTGTTGTGCTTCCCAGAGGGGATGAGGGACAACATGACCTCTCTTGCAACTCTGGAGATATATTCTTTCAGAGAATTGAAGGAACTGCCATCTGACATCACAAAACTCACTGCTTTGTCTCATCTAACCATCAATGACTGTGGAAAGCTGGAGTGTTTACCAGAACAGGGTTGGGAAGGCTTATCTTCACTTCGAGAACTGTCAATTGAATTCTGTGAGAGTTTGAGATCCTTGCCTGATGGCGTTCGGCACTTAACTTCACTTCAATCTTTGACTATTAATAGCTGTCCAGTGTTGAAAAAGCGATGTGAGGAAGGAACAGGGGAGGATTGGCACAAGATAGCACATGTTCCCCATATACGTTTGCGGTAATCATTGTATCTGTTTATTTGTATCTTAGTTTATACACAGCTTATTCATTATTTTCTTTTCATTTTGTTGTGTGTTTGCATAATCATGGTTTCAGTATCTTGTATTCTATTTTTTCTTCATTTCTAGCGCTCTTTCAAATTACATAAACCAAAAAAAAAAAAAAAATTGTATTTGCTTTTCAATTTTCAGGAAATGAAACTCACTGCAAGTTCTCTATTGGAATTTTTAACTCATTAGTTTGAAATACGCAGGATATGAAATTCTTTTGCTTCTCCCTCGTCTTTTTTTTTTCTCGGCATGAAGGATTTTAGTTTTTCACATGGCAGTAGATTTTAAATTTGACGATGGGCTTTTATCCAATTTCAAGTTATATATTCATTGATCTTTTAGCCATTAGCACCCTCTATTTTCCTTAAGCCACAAAAAATGAGTGTCTATTATTTTGGCCATGCAGAAAAAGAAAATAAATTATCAAATTAGAGAAGTTAAAGTTGGCCCTTTTAGTAATTTTTTCGTGAAACTTTCACTTACCATTATTTCTATTGGTAGTGTTGAATTTGTGTCCTTGATTGATCTTATGCTACTTTGTTTTTTTATGGAAGACTTCAAAAATAATGATTTTTTTTTTAATTTCAAATTTTCTATTATTATCACTCGCTAATTGTCCATATTATTCTGTCCCTTGAAGTTACAACTGAGTCATCCTTTTTTCTTCATGCAAAATGATATTGTGGTTTATTACTAATACAACAGAATCACTTTTTTTAAATCTGGAATTTCAAGAAGTTGGGATGTTCTGGTTAATTTTTCTTGTCCTAACAAAAAAAGATTCAATTCATCGGTAGCTCAGTAATAGCAGAGATGCGAGGACTTTCATTTAAATAAGATACTTCGTATTCAAATAAAATATACAATAAATTTAGTTCCTACACAAATTTAATATATAAAAAGTTAGACATATTACATGTTAACGCTTCATAAAGAAAATTTACTTTCTAATTTTTGGTCAAAGATTAAGGATCAATTGTCTACTTAGTCAACAAATAATAAATGGAAGTGAATTTTAGAAAAACAAATTACCCGAGTGAGAATAATTTAAAAATCTAATTTCTGTTTTCCTTAATTGAATATAATTAAATGCTTATTTCTTTGAGAAGTAACTTCTATTGTGTATAGGATTTTTTTTCAAAAGTAGAATATAATATTATTAACCGAAAGATTAAGTAACAAATAGAGTTAGTCCAATTTTGGACAGCACAATAAAAAATCAAAATAGGACACTCCCACCTTACTTATTTTAAAATAACAGAGACTAAGAATCTAATAGTTATTTTATTAATGTAATATTCTTGCATCAAAATTTTCTTTCATTTTATCTGGAGAAAACTTCAAAAGGAGAGAAGCTCTTATCTTCGAAGATCTTCATATTACGCATTTTTTAGATTTGCCAGAAGGTGAAGACTGTATTTGCTATTTTTCTGTTTTTTCTATCTTCTCCTATCATCCTTTCACTCACATACACCCACTATTTTTAGAATATGTCGTCATATCCTGTCATTTCTGATGGTTGGATCCTTGTCAAACACCATACATGTCTTAATTGAGAGCAAAAGGTTAAGTAATAGGTCACCGATTCAAAAGAATTTGGACATTTAAGACATTGTGACGAAACTGTTGAGAATCAACAGTTCAAATTCCACCGTACTGGAAGACTATTGTGAAGAGCATGCCAGAGAATATAATATAATATAATATAATATAATCTTAAACCAAGCTAATTATTGAAAGATTACATATTATTTTGAATTTATCTAATAAAAAAAACGTTATATTTTTGTCACGATCCAAAATGAGTCATGACTGGCGCTCAGCAAAATAATTTTATAGCAAGCCTAACATACTCAAATATAAGTTGAATAAGCAAGTTACAAATATTTTACAAATTCTAAAATAAGTAGTTATATATTTTTAACAAAAAAATTAGAATAACTAAGAATGGTTGGATCTTACCTGTGACATATGAAGTATATACTTCTAGGAATTTGACAAAGAATAGGTACTTATTGCAGACCGTTACTCTTGAATAGAAAGTCTCACATAGTCAAATATTTGTTCCTGAAAAATACTTTTAGAAAACGGGGTGAGTTTTACAACTCAGTGACTAGACAATACATCTATAATCAACATGAGACTATATAAATATTATTATCAAAGTAATATTAATTAGAAAGTAATAGTTGATAATAATAGGTGAATTAATAAGGGAGTTCTCATACAGAAATCAAATCAAAAGTCCACACATGGGCGGCTCCACCTCTATGGATAGCCCTTTCCTCTTGTATGTCCTAACAGAATAACAGATCTAACGTGTGACCTACATATTAGGCTAGCAACACCCCTGCTAGCTGGAGTCTGAGTCAGATGCATCTGTTAGTGTTGCAAGTGTGAGGAGTGTTGAAGTTAGTCCCACATCAAAGAAAGCAAGGAAGAGTGAGGAGTTTATAAGATGAGAGACTCATTAACTTGACACCTTAAGGTTTTGAGTTGGATGTGGTGTCTTCTCATCTTATGTTCTCTCGCTTGATTCCTCCCTGAAGTCTCCCCGGTGGTCGAGAGCTCCCCACGGTTGGCCCAACAAGTGGTATCAGAGCCGATGATTTAATCGGTCTGGTTTAAGGAGTATTTAAGGTGAAGCATCGAAAGTCTTCCCGGCAAAGGTGGTTCGGGCGGCGTGTCCCGCGGTGTTTGCGGCGGTGTGATGGACGAATACTCATATGTGGTGGAGGAGATAGAGGAGAGTTGATGCTTGTTGTGGAAGCTCACACTTGAGGGGAGGGGGAGATTGTTAGTATTGCAAGTGCGAGGAGTGTTAAAGTTAGTCCCATATCAAAGAAAGCAAGGAAGAGTGAGGATTTATAAGGCGAGAGAAACAACATCTAAGTTAACGTCATAACCGCCGTTAACTATGGTTTTCTAATACGAGCCTCCCAAACCAATTCAAAACATATAGCTTCAAATACAATAAATCTTTAATCTCTCAAATATATAAGTATCGAATCAAATCAATTAGATAATACTTTTTTATCAGAAATATTTTCAAATCATATTTTCTCAAACATAAAAACATATTTCATAATTTAAAAGTGAGTGCCAACAAATACTTTAATATTTCAAAAGTATATATTCGAATAAAATCAATATTCTAAATTAATATAAAATTTTATCAAACATATATATATATATATATATATATATATAGTCTCATGTAAAATTTCTAAAGTATGAATTTCATAAAAATAATTATTCTAATCAAATCAAAGTTCTTCAATAATAGTTTTATAAATATAATTAAAAACTCATAATAGCATAAACCAAAAGCTTAACGGTTATAAATGTAAAGCCTACTCATAGCATGGTCCTAATAGACCGAAGAGACCAAACCCGAAGTGTCGAATTAATGGGTACAAAACTGCGTAGAATTTGGACTCGAGTAGTAACAATAACTTCAATTCTCACTGCAGTATCATCAACAACAGCCCTAGTAGCAAGGGGGCAACAGCGAATCCAACAGCTTACGGTGATTTAAAATTGAGCAAAGGCAGATAAGGACATCAAACACGATAGGACAAAGTGAATAATAGAGCTTTACGGTAAGACAAGGTAGAACAAGAGTAGGCTTACCAAAAGAAACAAGAGGATGGAGCATCAGCAACTCCGGTGATCCTCACCGGCAAGGACAAACCAGAAAAAATAAAGCGGAGCTAGGACAAACTTGTAGAGTTTCTAGCGGTGGCTTCCGGTGACGTCAGCTCGGTTCCTGGCGACCAGAGGCGTGGTGGTGCAGCCTGCAGCAACAGCGGAAGCATACCAGCTCCCGCCTCCTCGCAAGACTTTTCTCTCTCTGGCCATTGTGTTTTTCTCTCCTTTGCGAGCTCCTCTCTCCTTCTTCGAAACCCCATACCCGTAGCCGCGACGGCGACGGCGGAGCTCCCCTTTCAGCAGCGGCGACAAGGTGCGGCGGCAACGAGATGTCGTCCCCTTCCTCTGTTCTGTGTGTCACGTCTTTCTCTTCCACATGTGGTGGCTTCTCGTGGCGGCGATGGAGTCCTCGATGACGGCAGTGGAAGCTCCAGCTGCGGCAGGGACGGTCTCCAGGGGTGACGGCGAGACAACACCACCTCTCTCGCACTTCTTCCTTTCTCCTTCTCCCATTCCCTGTTTGGATCTCCTTCTCCCTCTCTCTTCCTGATCCGTGACAACGACGGCGATGGTGGCTCCCAGCCCCGCTGGCGCCGGCGTCGTCCCTTCCTCCCCTCTTTTCTTCTTCCCGATCCCCACTCTCTTTGCTTCTCTTCTCTGATTTGGGGGGTGTGTTGGTAATTTAGGAAGTTAGAGTTAAAGTTTGATTTGGAAAAAAGATGAGTAAGGGTATTATAAAAATTTTACAATTCTAGTGTGTAGTGTACACTATAGAACATAAAAATGAAAATATAATCTTTAATTTGGGTCTGTTCGAAACTCTAAAATTAGAATTAAATGAATTGAAAAAATCAAATATCATGGTTAGAATTCAACATGTAATTTTAAAATTAAAATATCTTTCTCTTGTGGTGTGTGTTAAATTGAAGTTAATGGTCAAATTAATTTTAAAAGATCATTTGTTTTTTAAATTAGTTTTCGAACGATTTTTTAAATCAAATTTATCTTTTAAATATTTTAAATTAGTCATGTTAGTCTTTCTATCACTTTTGTTATTAACGCCGGTATTAAAGTTTATTGATGTGACCTGTTAATTCTAAAAATAATATAAAATATCTAATCTTCGATTCCTCCATCTGTTCCTTTTAAACGGCAAAACGATTCTTTTAATTGGATTTAGTTAACATGTAATTTTAGAATATATATTAGAATTATTATTAATCAAAATTTAAATTTCAAATTTTTCATATATTATAAATTTTTAATTTACAATTTTAATACATACTCTAAAAAATGTGTTGCCTAAATCCTTATTAATTTTATTGTTATTTCTATTCTTAAGATATTGACAAAGAGAAGATACAATGATTATTGGAAAAAGTGACACGCCTTTAGTTTAGATTTTTTTTTTAAAAAAAATTCATTACTTTCTTCTACTTACTACTATATTTATTTATTTGAAAATAGAAAGAAAAAAAAATCTTTTTTAATTTCTAGCATTTCAAACACATACACTCAAAAGAGAAAAAAAAAAATTGAGATATGGAGAAATAATGAACCTGAAACCAGAAGCACGAATAAGAAAATAATGTTTCACAAATAAAAGTTGGCCATTTTTCTAACAAGTTTGCGTGAGTTTCTTATTCTTGTTTCTTGTTAATACAATAAGTGAGAGGGCTACTGTATATATAAGTGGAAAGTCATTTATTTTATGTCTAAATTAAAAGAATTTGAAAATAGTAAAAACTCCAATATTATTAAATTAGTCCTAAGAAAATTTCGGTGAAAATATTATGCAAGCAATTTTCAATGTCTCACTTTAATTTATTTAAATAGTCATCAGTCATTTAAGAACGAAAGAATTATAAAACTTGGCATTTATGAAAAGTTATGAAAGTATGTATCAATTAGTATCTAGGAAAGGTTAATTAACGAAGCTATGCATTTAATTTTGTTATGTTCAACAACCACAACCTAATAGTTATGAAAGGTTATAACAATGAATTTGCCCCGCTTGGTATTTATAAAAGGTTAGTATTAAATAGTAAAATTCTGATGCTTAGTCTTTTTAATATTTATTAGTCTGCATAGGGAAAAAAAAAGGATTTTGCTAATATACTATTTAAGAGAGCTTTTTAAAAATAGTAAAATGAGAGTTTTTATTTAAAAGGTAAGATTTTAAAATTTGCAATAATATTAAATACATATTATGCTTTTAACCTTTTCATATCTTTTAAACAACTCTTTTAAAAATGTCCTTTTCATATCTCATGCATTTTTATGTCTATGATTTATCATTCATTGCAAACTTAATTTATTAAACTAAATTTTTATGATTTATTTTTCTTACCATACAAAAAGTTTATACGTGTGCATCAAGATATAGAATAAAGAAACAAAATATCAATTAAATTCTAAGTTTATACCTCTCTTGCAACTCTGCTGATAGTATCTTTCAGAGAATTGAAGGAACTGCCATCTGACATCACAAAACTCACTGCTTTGTCTCATCTAACCATCAGTAACTGTGGAAAGCTGGAGTGTTTACCAGAACAGGATTGGGAAGGCTTATCTTCACTTCGAAAACTGTCAATTGATAACTGTAAGTGTTTGGGATCCTTGCCTAATGGTGTCCGGTACATAACTTCACTTGAATATTTGAGTATTAGTGGCTGCCCAATGTTGAAAGAGCGGTGTAAGAAAGGAACAGGGGAGGATTGGCACAAGATAGCACATGTTCCCCATGTATATTTAATTTAATGTATTCTTAGTTTATACACTGTTTATTCATTATTTTCTTTTCATTTTGTTGTGTATTTGCATAATCATGCTTTCAACTTTCAATATCTTGTATTGTATTTTAAGTTAGTTTAAAATACGCAGGATTTTAATTTTTCATATGGCAGTAGATTTTAGATTTGATGATGATAGGCTTTTTATCCAATTTCAAGTTTCAACTTATATATTCATTTATCGTTTAGCCATTAGCACCCTCTATTTTCCTTAAGCCACAAAAATGAGTATCTATTATCTTGCCCAAAATAAATTATCAAATCATAGAAATTGAAATTGGCCCATTTAGTAGTTCTTAATTTGTGATTTTGTATCCTTGATTGATCTGATACTAATTTGTTGTTCTATGGAAGACTTCAAAAATAATGATTTTTTAATTTCAAATTTTCATTATTATTACTCGCTAATTGTCCATATTATTTTTTATGCTTCGTATATAGTTCAATTCCTACTATAATTAAGTCAGTAACAAGTCAAGTCATTCTTAGCATGTACAAATGGAATTACAAGTCATTCACAGCAGTGCTATATATAAATGTTCTCTTCAATTTTATAATTTCTCTCTTTTTTTTATTCTGTCCATTGAAGCCACAACTGAATTGTCCCTTCTTTTTTATGCATATTAACATTATGATTTATTAATAATACAAGAGAATCACTTCTTTTAAATCTGGAATTTCAACAAGCTATGGATATTTTGATTAATTTTTCTTATCCTACCAAACAAAGAAATTCAACCCATCTGATACTTAGATATATTACATGCTAACGCATCATTAAGAATATTTACTTTCTAATTTTTGGTCGAAAGATTAAGCATCAATTGTGCACTCAGTTAACAAATAATTTTTAAAGAATATGAGAATAGCCATGCTCTCTAAAACTCAAACTTTATTCTTTCAATTTTAATTTCTTATTATCATTCTTCAATTTAGTGTGTGCTTGTGAAGAGATCAGAGTTAGGAAACTCTATGTAATGAATACACTCAGATATCACTTGCGTGCAATAATCATTCATTATTCTTCAATATAATAGACTTTCATTAAAAACAAAATGGATGAGAATAACTTAAATATATAATATTTCTCCTTTTATTTAATTGAATATAAGTGCTTATTTATTTGAAAAATAACTTCTATTCTTGTGTATAGAATTTAATAAAATAATCCCCTGATAAATAATAACCTCACACTTCCACACTTTATAATCACGCTTGTCTTATAATACAATTCAAATATTGAATTTCTTCTAAATAATTAGGGTGTACATGAGCCGGGTCACATCAAGTTTGGTCTAACTCAGATCCGACTCGAAATATAGACCGGACTTAACTTTTAGATCCTAATTCGATCCTAAACCTAATGAAACCTACGTACTTTCGGGTCGAGTGAAAACCGGATCTTTAGCATGTAAAAATTACCTAATTTCGCTCCAACCATTATTTCACAATTCACATAGTAAAATTCACTTAAAAAAATATAATAAGAACTAACCCTTCTCTAAAATTAAAGCATAACCATAATCAATACTAATATTGTCTAATAACACTAAATATTTAAATCAATACAAATAACACAATATTATGCATTAGTCTAAAATCTTATACATTTTAAACATAAAACATTAACTTATAATCTTATAATGACTAATAACACAAAATATTAAGGTTTACAATATTTAAATTCTACATAAGAATAGCCATCATCCATCACTAATAACACAAAATATTAATTGTGTATGATGACCGAGCCACTGGACCGAGTTCGAATGACCCGAACTATAGTCCAGATCTGACCCGAAATAATGACCAGGTCTATTTTTGAGACCCTTACCCGATCCTAGACCCGATAAAATCACACTAAATTAGCTCCTAAAATATTTGGGATCGGAACGAATCTTCGAGTCAGACCGGATCATGTACACCCCTATAAATAATTAATAGGACAAACATTTATGGGAGCATGTACAAGAGGAATCTCTGCAATCTGCACCAGCTGTGAAACCATATTTGTTGATGCATTCTAGGGTACAATAATAGGAGTTTCCATCTTTGCAACTTTCGTCATACCAAACATCTTCACACCTCTTATCTCCAATCACTTGAATTGTCATCAACACCCCTACATAATATCAATATATTTTATATTTCAATAGAACATGGAAATGATTATATATTCCAATAGGGGAAAAAAGTTAAAGATACTAATAAAGTAATGATGAACCTGAAACCAAAAGAAGAAGAAACAATTTTTTTGCTATAGTTAATTTAGCCATCTTTCTATGATAAGTGCAGTGTGAGCAACTCCAAGGAAATGAAGGGGCTATATATAATTGGAAATTTGTTTTAATAAATAAAAAGATTTGAAAGTTTGTGTTTGATGTTAAACAAAATTTAGATATTAAATCAAAATTAAATTATTTAGTTCAAAACGATATTTCTATTATTTAATATTTGATATATATACTTATTAACTAGATTGGTGGTATGTTAATAAAATTATTATAATTTCAAAATAATTAACTTTTTCTTAACTTATAAGAAATATTTTTCATTTTAAAAATAATATTAGCCTATTTTCATTTCTTACGGCAACTTGTTATTAATTGAAAATGATCATCATTAACAATTTAGTCATATATAGTGTTAAAGTATAGTCCAAATTAAACTCCAAACAGCATAAATATTTGTTAAGTCATTAATTTTTAAATATGTATAATTCTTTCAAAAGTGACTTACATAATTTTGAAACATTAATAAAAATATGAGTGAAGTGGTATTATGAAAAGTCAGTAAATGAAAATTATGAAAAATTAAGAGTAATCAAGTTAGTGAGTGGAAGGAGATAATATTTTTGAAAGATTATTAAAATTACAAATCGCTTGGTATTTATGAAAAGTTAGTGAATGTACGTATTACGACTTGAAAAGTTAAAAATAATACTATAATTAAGTTAGTGGTGCCAAGTGAATGAGAAGGGATAATTAATTGAATATATATTATTGAATCTTATCTTAAACGGATAAGCAATGTGAATTTTTCAAATGATCTCATAATTTTGAAATAATGCTTCATTTTAAACAGGTTAAATTACACCATTAGTTCATATACTTTTATAGAAATTATAAATTGATTTCTACACTTTAAAATTTTATAATTAGATCTTTAAATAAAATTAAATTTTGTAATTTAATCCCCATCGTTCAAACAATATTTAATTTAACAGAATATTCGATAAATATTCACTATTTTAAACATGTGACTTACACGTGTTTGATAGTAAAGACTACTTTATAATTTTAGTGAGAATATAAAAACCAACTGTATAATTTAATCGACTAAAACCCCAAAGTGGTCCCTGAGATTGAGCGAGTTACCCATAATTGTCCTTGACTTTCAAAATTCCCTAACAGCATCCCTCACATTCATCTCCGGGACCCATAGTTGCCCTTCGACCCTTTCCAACGCTCAGTCAGCAAACGGAGGGATGATCTGGCACCTCCAATGCCACGCTGGAGCCAGCAACGGCTAGCTGATGTGGCAAATCTGAATTTTGTACCCAATCTGGTCCTTGATCCCATTAAAACCCTAAAAGCTAAGATCATCCTCTTCATTGCCTAAGCTTCAAACTGCTGCTGCTAATTCCTTCTCAAATCATCCTCTTCATCGCCTCCAACTCCAGGTAATAACACATACAGATCATATGCCTTCCATTTCGATCTGCCATTTCTTTGTTTTCTGATTGCTAGCCGTTGCTACCATAATACGAATGTAACTTGGCTAAATTTCAGTTTCCTCTAAAACTGTAATCACTCAATACTCAAAACTATAAGTTGCCGCTGCTTTTGTCAGTTTGCAATTGTTTGATGTATCATTGCATTGTGTTACTTACTGTAGACATGTGCTGCAAATGCAAATGAAAAAGGTGACAAGGCTTCCTTGATTCCTCACTCCAGACGGCCTGCACTCCCCTCTCTGCAAATACCCCCATAGTCATTAGATGCCGCATTATCTTCTTTCGCAAAGACGGATGGTCCTTCCACATCCACTTACTTCAAGGACCCTCTCTCTTAATGGTAAAGATTCATTCTCTCCATTGTCAAAGGTTGCCCACTCACTACCGGTTACTCCAATCGCATCTTTGGGTCAAGAAAGTGTACATGGCAGACATCTGGGATGTGCTTCTGATTTAAATGTATGTCTCTTTTCTTCAATCAAGGCAACTGTTTTCATACAACGCTAAAAGCTAAGAATCGTTATTACCTGGAGCTGGAGGCGATGAAGAGGATGATCTGAGAAGAAATCAGCAGCAGCAGTTTGAAGCTCAGGCGATGAAGAGTATGATCTTAGCTTTTAGGGTTTTAATGAGACCAGGGACCAGATTGGGTACAAAATTCAGATTTGCTATATCAGCTAGCTGTTGCTGGCTCCAGCGTGGCATTGGAGGTGCCAGATCATCCCTCCGTTTGCTGATTGTGCGCCAGAAAGGGTCAAAGGGCAACTATGGGTCCCGGAGCTGAATGTGAGGGATGCTGTTAGGGAATTTTGAAAGTCAAAGACAATTATGGGTAACTCGTCCAATCTCAAGGACTATTTTGGGGTTTTAGTCAATTTAATCATTTAAAAATAACTAAAAACTCCCTAGACTATCTTTTGGCATTGAAAACGAGCTGAGATGATTGTTTACCTACTGAAAACGAGCAAAAATATGGTGGTAAATCCACTGAGATTTGCTTACCAGAGATACATCGACCAATCTAGGGAATGGTCGTACCTGTAAGATAAAGGTCGCTTACAGAGGTTATCGATACATACATTGGCTAGAGAGAGACTCACCTGTAAGACCGAGGTTGCTTACAGAGGTTATGTTTGCATACATCGGCTCAAGAGAGTCGCACCTGTAAGACAGAGGTTGCTTACAAAGGTTATGGCATTGAAAACCAAACTCAGACAAAGGTTGCTGAGTTACATCAAGAGCAGGTCGAAACCGACAGATGAACTCATTACCTGCACTAGGGATAAACATACATCATGATTGTTTGACCATATCTTTTATGAATTCTGTTTTCTGTGATTGTGTATGTGTTGTATTCGTTTTCTCTTTATGTTCTTTAGTTATTGTGTTTGATGCGTGATTCAGTTGCTGCTGCTGACTGGGTATAGTATTAAAACAGACTTAACTAACCATCTCGACCATACTAAGAACTTTCCAATTCTTACCCCTGCGCTTCCTCTTCAGATGGAAACAGGAACTCTAGTTAAGATTACCCCTATATATACGAGGACCCAGCAAAAGATATGAAGGTGATAAAGATCTCGTCTTTTGGTTGCAATGATCGATCAGAGACAGTAAGAGTTGGTAGCGTGTTTTGGGTGGCGCCTTCATTTTAGCGTAGGAATTTTGATTTAGTCTCTCACTTTTGGATAGATCAACCGAGAGATTAGGAACTCTAAATACTGGCTAGGCTAGTTTCGGGTGCTAGCTTAGGGGCTTCTTATATGGACCAGGCCTGGAGTGTTAATTATTGATGGTTTATTAGTGGCTAAGAGAAGAGGGGGTTGAATCTTAGCCCCTCTTTTTACTTAGTAACTCTTGTTGTCCTTCAGAACGGAGATATTTCTTGTTTTTGTCTCGTGCCTAGCCGAGAGACTTTTTCGTTTTGTCTCGTGACTATCCAGGAGATATTTTTCAGTTTTATCTCCTATGCAGCAGAATCAGAAATGGAGTAGAAGAGAGAGAAAATTACACCAAGATATATCCTGGTTCAGCTGCTAAGTGCAATGCAGCCTACATCCAGTCTCCATCACAACAATGATGAAATTTCACTATAATCATTTTCGATTACAGACACCAATTCTCCCTAGGAACTACCCTTCCTATCTAGGATAAGTCCAGAATCTATTCCCAAAACTGAACTTGACTTGGTAACCCACCAAGCTTTCAATTGCAAAGTGCTAACCCAACTTGCAAGAGAATTCCCACAGAACTATGATACACAACACAGATGTACAAAGGACTTCTAAGGACATTTATGGCTTTTTCTTTTAATTTTGTGCACCCTGCCTTTTTCTGCTCTATGGCTTTTTCTTACAAACCTCCCTTTTTGCCTTTTTCCATGAGACTCAAGACAGACAAAATTAAACAGAAAAATACAAAATAGAAAACATTGAAGGAGAAAAGCTAAATTTCTTCTTCTTCAACCCAAAACCGATTCGGCCAGAGAGAGAGAGAGAGGAGAGATAACCGAATGTAAACCTCAACATGCAATTACCTCTGTGTCTTTCCTTTACACCAAGCTTCACCAATCCGAGCCATCCATCTTGACTTGCACTCCAAGAAGAATCCCTAGCCCTTAATGAGTTCTTGATGATGACAGCTTCTTCTGTTCTAACTTCTGCATCTTCTCCACGTAGCTACAGTAGCTACCTCCTATGGCAGTTGATCAAAAGTTGAGACAAGTCATCCCTTAAGGATCTTCTTCCTCTGACCGAGATCTTCTTCCATTTTTGGTATGGAGAGCATGAGCTTACTTCAACAAATCTTACCTCCTTTGGTGAAGATCTCAGCCTCAGCATACTTTTTGTTTTCTTTTTCTTGCCATCATTACAATGGTCTTGTTACTTGCTTCTTCTTTTCTACGGTAGCTTGCCATAGCTTCCATGTTTTTCTGAGAAGTGACCGAGAATGAAAAGAGAGTAAAAAGAGAAACTAAAATTGCTTTCAATGAAACTAAGAGAGAGAATGAAAGTGAATTAAGTTTCCACTTCATTTGTTTGATGAGTAACGTGTAGCATCATTAAAGCCATCAAATCACTTTTCTCTTCCTCTTGCATATTTCCAATGCAAGTAAATTCAAGTTAATTGAATTTGAAATCCATCACAAATTGAAAGTGGAATCCGTTGGAAGCATGGAATTTTGCTTTCTTTCAATATTAGTTTCGGATCAAGCTTTGGTCTTAGTAGCAAAGATTTCAATTGGGCTTATATCATAATTTTTGGTCCAAATAACATAACCATGATTTCAACCACCATAATCACAACAATTTTATATCAAGGCTGAGAAAAATATTCCAATGGGCTTGTTATATTTCGGCCCAATCGCAAAAATCCGCATAGCAAAATTATTTAATTAGCACATATGAATTAAAATCAAATTGATAATTTTGCAACTAATTATTTTAATAATGTTTAATCATTATCAATTTAAATTAGAGTTTCCAAACTCATCAATTATGTATATAGTAGTAAGATATGAAGGGTTGTACGCTAACTTATGTATATATGGTAGTACCTTTATATATATGTATGATCTATAGTATATGTTATGTTTATATATAATGTTGGCCTTGTGTATGCTTTATTTGATTCTTTATTGTGTTTTGTGTATGTTTAATCAGCTGTCATCGCAAATCTTTTTATAAAGTAAAAGTTTTTCCAAAAATTCAATAGTGTGCTAATTCGATTACAGGCTTAATAGTAAATAGTTAAAGTTTTGGATAAGCAAGTTGGTGACACTCAGTTTCCAGTATGATCATGACGTACTGGGAATTGAGTCGTGACATCTTCCATCTTTGGCCACTGCGCGTTCGGGTTCCAAGCTCACGGAGCAGATTTGCAACCTCACCTAGCCAAAGTTGTCGTTGCATGGCTGCTCCGTCATCGGATTTCCTTCCCTGCCTCCATGTGCCGCCGTCGACTCTCTCCACCCCGTAAATGTGCTGGATGTTTAATTTACTAGGTATATAGATGGTTATTTTAATTCTTAATTGGATGACTATTTTATTTGATTCAGTTTAAGTATATACAATTAACAAATGCTAGATGATCATTTCATTAAGTAGTCGAATAATTATTTTAATAACTACGTGAATAGTTATTTGATGACAATCCTGTAACAGTAATGAGGGAGGGGGTTACAGAGGTGGACGATAATGGCCAGTGAAGATGCTTCTAACGTCGAAGAAGTAGAATGATTGATAAAGGTGAAAATAGCATACGGTTTGAAGGATGAGGATGTTTAGATAAATTCTTTTAATAAATTAGAGTTAGAATAATTAATTTTTTAAAAAAATTGTTTGAATTTTTTGGCTTAAGTAATTTTAATCTTTTTTATATTAAACCAAATTTAGAATCCATTATTTACATTATTAAAATTTTTCGTTGTCTTTTTAGCGGAAGTGTTTATTTTAGTTCTTTCTGCTCTCTGCTTGCCTTTTTGGGTGCACTTGCTGCATTAATTCTCGTTGCTCTTCAAACATGGTATACCATGCATCCTAAAAAATAGTTATCGCATTTAAATAATAAGAGTCTGTGTAATGTGAGTGTGACCCACGGATCATTGGTTTGCATCTAAATTTCTTAGACAAAAAAAAGAGTGTGTACCTCGAAATGCTTTCTATTATTTGTATGTTTTGTAATGCATTATTTGATTACTTATGAATTATGATTGTAATGGGAAAACATGTTTGCTAATTCTTCTATTACTGTGTTGTTTAGTATTAACTCGTTGACTCCAAACATGTTTGCTAACTCTTCTATTCTTCTATCACTTGGGCTAACATATATTGTTCATTTAATTTTTACTTTTAGCTAACCACCGATAAACTTTAAGTTGTTTAGTATTCGATTTATATTACAAGTTATAATTTAATATATACCATTGTATATGCACCTATCAGTGTGATCAATCTATGCTATTAATCTATATACTCCATACTCCATGAATCAAGATACTGAAAATTGAAAAGTTTACATTAAATCAAAACAATGAGTTAAACACGTAAAACATGAATTTATAATATAATTTAAATTGTAAAATTTTTTTATCTAATAAATTTTTTTAAAATAAATTAATTTATTTAAAATTGTACTATCAAAATATTTAAAAAAAAATTGAAATTTTTGCTATCTTAGTAGAAATCAGCCATCACAAATATAAATATGTATATAAAGAATTAATGAAAATTGGAGGAAAGAAAGGCCTATACTCATACCCATTCCCCTAATTAATCAATAACATAATGTGTCCAATTAGATATGAGTTCGTAAGAAGTTAAAAAACAAAGAGCTGGTGAGAAATAAACTATAAGGAATGTTATGGAGTCGGTAAATTTTGTAATTTGTAGTAATTAATTAATTATTATTGATATTTTTAATAGTATAAAATTTCATCTAATGATATAGAATTATTTTTTTTATTATTTAAATGCTAATTAGATTTTAATAAAAGTGTTCCTCTTTTAGAGTTTCTCATCAACTATTTTTCATTTTTTTTAAGTAAACTCGGAATTTCACTCGGCTCTCTGGTTCTTATCAACAAAAAATAATCATTATACAATAACAAATTAACAATTTAAGTATAGATTGTCTCTCTTATTCATATATATAATTAAAGGAGGGAAGGAATCAAATTATTTTATCCAAAACGTGTTGCTCACTTGCTCCACGAGTCCATGACAACGGCAATAAGGATTAAATAAACTACCACTTGGCGAGACAGTTCATTGTTTTGTTTTTTTAATCAATAAGAATAAGGAAAGTCTACGGCTGTTTAACCTAACAAATAATCTACTCAATTGCAAATTTATTATGTAACGTTCGGTCTTGAACGAGGGAATTATTAATTTCAACCTAAGAAGAAAAATCAAACAATGCACTTACAAGTTACAACGAAGTTTTATGGGGGGGAGTTTGCTGAGTCACAGCTTGAGAGCATCCCCAAAAGTTCTCAACTGCTTGGGTTTTTCAAAACATTAAGCTTTTTATCACATTAGTGTCCAAACACCATATTATATGGTGATATATGAGTCAAGAGTGTATTTAAAAAATATATGTCATCTCAATAAATTATAAAAATAGGGAATGATAAAATTATTGAAATAGCTACAATAATAGACATATATCAAAATCAATAATTATGGAAAGATAAATTGAAAATTTATTTTGCGAAAATGTTTAGTAAAAAAAATTAGTAAAAAAAGTCATTAATAGCGTGTTCCACTTGAATACTACTGTTGTGGGGCTTATTATTATTATTATTATTATTATTATTATTATTATTATTATTATTATTATTATTGTAAAAAAAATTTAAAATTATAGAAAGAGTTAAAAATTAGTTTAATTACTCTGCAGATCCTATAGTTTCATCGAATTTTTAATTAGGTCTCTGTATTTTTTTTCAATTATGTCTCTACATTTTTTTTTTTAATTTAGTCCTTGTTAACGTTAAACGTAAAAAAATATTAGTGAATTGTGAAATTACTTGTATACCCTTAGGAACCCAATTAAAAAGAAAAAAAAGTATAAGGACCTAATTAAAAATTCGATAAAACTGTAAATATTTAATGAAAGATATTCCTATAATCCCTATTCAATAATTCTACGGCATGAAAGATATTTCTATAATCCTTTTTATTTTGTTATTATCATTTTTTTGCTTATTTATATACAAATTATACCAAAAATACCTTCTCTTTTTTTTACTTTCAAAATACCTTTATCTTAAGAACATAAAAAAAAAAGAATTGATAAAATGAAATAAAAATAGCAGTATAAAATTCAATTTTCATCATTCAAGTATTTATTATGATCATGTAACATTTTATATTTGTGTGGATTCATAGAATATAGTTTGTGTCTTTATCATATCATGGTACACCATAAAAAATCACAAGGCTATGTAATTTGTGTTATTGAAATTTGAAATCTAAAAACAAAAATCTTAGAAAACATAATTTCAGTGTAATACAAATAATCTAAAAATCAGTTCCTGTGTTGCAGCCTCTCACAACCAGCATAAGGATTAACAATAAAGAGCAGACTTGAGTTCATCAAGTGTCTCAATAAGATAGTTTTTTTCACCAAAAACTTCAATCAAAGCATGGTAGTCTGCTTTCGAAACAAAGAAAGTCGGAACAAGATCATCTTTGTGAGGTCTATTCATCTCTTTGGGAATTCTCCGGTCACCACCATATACACCTCCATTGTTGAAAACAATCACTACCATAGATAACTGATACTGAACTAATGTCTGAATTGAAAAAATGATAAGATATATAAGGTAACAGTCCAGAATTTTCGCTCCACATTCCTGGATTAAACCATTACAAACATATTGGCGTATAGTAATTACACAGCTTATGTAATCCTCTCTGTCACAAAACTACTAGCGAGTTCATGGAAGATCCTAATTCAAAACAAATGGCAATAAAAATTTCATAAAGATGATAAAAATATAACTAAAAATAAGGACTTCAATCCACGTAACACAATGGAAGGACAATTAAATAGATAAACATAAGCATGGGTTTAGTAGTATCTACCTTAACTTCAATGGCACTAAATTCAAATCTAAAATCCCCTTTAACTGCAGCAACAAGTCAATGGGGACAAGCCACTGTAGCTGCAATGCAATAACTGAGGCCAACCCCTATGATCCTCCAAGTCCCTGCATCCAATCTAGATTTAGGCTTTGTCTGAGCCAACACAGCCCTACCTACATCCATGGTGTTTGCACCGTCGGACACCATTATTGGAGCCGGCTTCTGACTCCAAGAATTGCATTCTTATGATTCTCATTGGCATCAAGAAATTGAATGGCAGAACATCCTTAGCAATCCAAGCCTTCTTCTTCGCCGCATTATCCTTAGACTTCTTCCATATAGCTTCCACCCAAGGTGGTTCCTAGCCAAACAAAATAGATCATCCTTAATCTCCTTATTCAGAGTCTTGTAAACCTTAAACCATTACATAAAAAAAATCAGAAATCAATTCAAAAAATAAGTATTCAAAAATCGATACCTGTTTTGGTAGATCGAATTGTTTAAAAAAATAACTAGAATTGTTTAGAAAAACTGATTTTTATATAGTTCTTCAAAAACAAGAACCAATTTGACTGACAAAAATTTAAAAGTAAGTATATTGATGGTATGAATTTTTTCTATATTCAGGCTAGAACAAGCAATACATATTTTTTCAAGTATCAACAAAAAGACAAGACACAAACAGTTCAAAATTTTTTCTACACATTTCTGGATTAACACTATGCCTCATGATATGTTATGCTGTTTTATAACAAACTTTTAATAAAAGAAATTTTTTTTACATATCTTATAGTCCTTCAAGTTTATAATTGATGAAAAAAATTCACAAAAACGTCTTGAAAATACAGTAGTAAGCTTACAAGTAAACTAACTTACATTCTGAGAATTAGTATCACTTTCTTCACTACTACCTTCACTTGCTATAAGTTCATAATCTAACCTCAATGAAGTTAACAATGATATTCAGGTCAGATTTAGTATTTTTCAGAGCTGACAGTGCTTCTAAAATCATTGCATTGTACCTGAGGAGAAGAAAAACAAAAATAACCAAGTATCAGAACAATTCAAAATTAACAAAATACCTTTCTTATTTTATTGAGGCATACAACAGTTTTAACCAGAATTACAATCTTAATCCACATCATTTAATTTCAATAATCCATATAAAATTAGTGACATCAATTTGCATACCGCAGAGGATTCTTAGCATCTTCGTCATTTTGAGAGGAATTACCCACAGCAACAGAAGGATCAGGTTGATGAATCATAGTGGTGACAAGGGTAGCATCTTCCCCAGAAAACAACAATGGCATTACCAACCGCAACTGGGGTAGCAGCAGTGCCCCAGCCTTATTCTAGGAATCCTAGACTTTTCTTTAGATCCTTGAGTGCCATTACTAACGCTTAAATTTCGCTACTTATCCTGAATTACCACAAAAGAAAAAAAAATTAAAAATTCTAAACCTTTGACTCAGTTTTTTCACATTCCAATTTCACCATTTATCCAGAAAACGAAATATATGAAGGGGAATTAGGCACATTGCAGTTAATTTAAAACCCTAAATTGAGATAAGACGCAAAATTGAAAAGGCTAATTAGGAGAATTTTGCACCTTGAGGTCGATGTTGGAACGTGAAGTGAGAAAGGGTACGAATTGGGAATCTTTGAGAATCTGCTTCTTCTTATTACCCATTTTTAATTTCGTTCTTCTTTCTTTCTTGAATTCTTCAATTCAATGAATTCAGTTTAAGAGAAATTGAAGAGCTTCCTCCAAAGCTGTAGAGGTAATTAAGACTTCGATAGTGACGTCTGTGTTATGGAGTTGCCACTAACAGCAGAGCAGTGCAGCACAGCACAGACCAAGGACGACGGACGACGATGGATGCTCACGCCGCCAAGGACGATGACAACGCAGATGGACGACGACACCAGCGAATAGAGGAGAAACGCCACTGATTTCAGAGAATAAGCGCTGGCTAGGGTAGTTTTGGAATTTTAAGAAATTGGAAGTGAGTTCAGTTTGCTTTTTTAACCCAATTTTAAGAATATTCGATTTTTTAACAGAATATTATGTTGTCTCAAACGATTTTGTCACAGCAGGGACTAAATTGAAAAAAAATTAGTCGTCTAGGGATCCAATTGAAAAGAAAAAAAATAAAAAGACCTAATTAAAAATTTGGTGAAACTATAGGATTTACAGAGTAATTAAACCTTAAAAATTTAATGGATCCGATCTTTTTATTTTACTATACCCCTCCTTGTAATTAATAATTGAATATCCAATTGCATTCTTTTCTTTTTTTTTTTTTGTATGATGAGAACTAAATATCGGTTTAAAAAATTCACATATTTAAAGTTTAAGATTCGCTGTAACTCTAAATCGGGATTTAATAGTCTTTAAAATTTAATAAAATTTGTCACAAAATTTTAAATCAATAACCAAGAGTTTAATCTCAAATCATTCTTCTTAAAAATCACAATAGAGTACTTAATTATTAGCTATGAGAGAATTTGAAATTAATTGTAATAAACGGAAAATCAAATTGATTAGAAATTAAAGAAAAAACAATATCTAAACAGCTTGTTTAAAAATTTTTATTGGTATAGAATTGAATTAAATTCTATCAAAAATTAAATTTCAGTTAAAATTGAATTGAATTCTAATGTTTAGAATGAATAAATAAAATTATAGAATTGAATTAAAAATAATAACAAAATTATATTTTTTATTAAATTTTTTTTAACTAAAATTTGTCCTCTTGTTTTAAAAAAAAAGATTAGATTAATCTAAAACTATTAAATTTAAAAATATTATTATTAATTAAAAAAATTAAATGGTTTTTTGTAATTGATTATAACGATACTGTTCAGTTTAACAAATAAATAATAACATTTTAGTGATGACAAATATAGTGTTATTTAGATGGTGGATAACCCAAGTGTGTTGTTGATGTGTTGTTTAGTATTGCAGGTCCATGTAGAATATCTTGTGTAGTCGGATAGTCTAACCACAATCCATCTTTCTTTTAGTGTGTAACCGATTTATATATGTTTAGCTCTCCTTTTTTTTGCCCGATGTTATATTAATAAAAAATAAAATTCTCTGCTAAAAAACTTTAATTCATTTGATAAAAATATTAACATTAGAATTCAATTCAATTTAATTTTATAATTTTATTAATTTATTTTAAATACTAAAATTTAATTTTATTTTATATTATTTGTTCTTACCGAGATGAGCCGAGGTATAGGTCGTCTCCTTTAGAAGGTAGGCCGACTTCCAAGGTTTGATACGAATCACACTGTCGAGGAAAGAACTGGAGAGGTGGGTACCTGCAAAGGCACTCCGACGCTCAAGTCAGTAGCGGAATATATGTATGGAGGTTTTTCTCAGAAAGATGACTTACCTCTTTTGTTCCTGCTCCTCTTTTTTTATACTTGTTCGGATAGAACCGATCATTTTTCCCGAGTCGTAACGTCAGGGAAAGCATTAATTGTCTGTCTGGCGTTATGAGAATAAACGTCTGGCCGACATTAAAAAAATGCCGATTATTACAAATGCTCGGTTATGATCATGGGTGCGTTACCGAGCTATAACTCGTAACCGTTCTTCCTGGTCATATCACAGCCCCCAAGCTTGGCCTGGCCTTGAGGAGACGGGTTGAGCTTTTGTCGAGTTATAGCTCGGTATACAGAGCCCCCAGGTCAACTCGGATCACTCCGCTTTTACATTTTGTAATTAAGTTTTGGAAAATTTCATTTAATTGGGTGCTGTGCGTGGTCATCATTGTGACTTGGTTCAACTTCCAATGATCCCTTTTAACCGTTTTAAGTGACATTAAATGAATGGCTCATATTAAATCATGGAACTGAAAGGTTTATTAAATTAGTGGCTTAGGTTCAAAACTAAACTTCTGCATAGCGTGTTTAAGTGGGGGGTAGCAGTTTTCACAGAGACATGAGTACAAGAGGTCAGTAAATCTTCTTCGTTTCATCTATTTGCTAGTGTTTATTTTTTGGTTTTTCTTGAGAATGGGTGAGGCTAAGAAAAAATTGTTACCTCAAGTTGGAAACGATGAGGATTACAACTGGGTTGACAAAGATGTTCATATACGGGCTTCGTTGTTTTCGGATACTGAGAGTGTGAGCAGGGTAAACTTGGGTAGGGTTGCGAGGAGCGGCTTTCGGTTGGAACTGCTGCCATGCAGCCGGTCTGATCGTGTTTTTCACAGAAAAAATGATTTTCACAGTTTTTATATGTATAGCTGTGTCATCGAGGAACTGCGTGTAAAACTTTCCTTTACTAGCTTTGAATGTAATGTGTTGATGCAAATGAACTGTTACACCCGAATGGCTGGGCTTTTATCAGATGTTTTCAAGCTTTAATGGATTTTCTTGAAATTGAGGCAGAAGTGGAATTGTTTTTTTCCTTGTTCGAAGCCAAAGGGGTATGGAAGGGTTTGTGGATCAACCTGAATAGTACTCCAGGTTTTTGTGTTTTCAAACTTTATAAATCGTCTTTTAAAGATTTTAAAGAAATGTTCCTGAAGGTGAAATCTGTTGATGATGAATTTCCGTTCTATCTTGATGAGCATTTGGGGGGAAAATTCCCTATGTACTGGTGTTGTCATCCGCAACACATACTGGGTGTTGAGTTTATTAACAGTCGAAATGAATGCATTATTTCATTTCTGCTTGAGATGGTTGGTAAGAGTGGTTTAATATCTGTTTTTGATTTGCTTTGCTAGGAAGAAGATAAGTCTGCTGTGATAAAGTATTTTGGTAAGGAGTTGGAAAGTTTGTTTTCATATTCTGATCCTTAATATTTTTGATGTGTTGGTCAATTCTATTTTTGTGTTGCAGCTGGTAGCTTCCCTGGGGTAACGGCATCTAGTTTGAGGTCCCGGTTTAAGACTAAGAATTTTGAGGGGTCCTCATCTAACCCGGACAAGGCGGATGGTGGTGCCGAAGTTAATCAGCCCCCACCGAGGAAAAAGGCTATTGTTTTCAAAAAAAGAAAGTCGGAACTAGCTTTTCCAGATGAGGCACAAGGTAAGGATGAAAACGTGCGACTGGAAGATTTATCTAGTTTTTTAACAAAGCAGGAGAGATTACACACTTTTGAGGAAGACGAGGAGGGTTCTTCAGTGTGGAGTAAGAGGTTTCCTTTTAGCGTTGTTGCTGACGAGGTGGTTCAGACTATGACAGATATCAAACGGGTGGAAGAGGTTGGGGATATAGGGGTCGACCAGTTCTTACAGGTTTATTGTTTTTGTTGTGTGTTTCCCCCCTCTTTTTTTTTTGAAAAGAAAATGCCTGGTCAATGATTTACTAATCTTAAATCGTTAGGTATTGGGTTTCCGATTGGCTAGTATTGGGCGTAGCCAGGAGAAAAAGCATAGAAAGGCCATCTGTGAGGCCTCCCAAGTTTCTGAGTTAAAGGATCAGTTAGCGCTGAAGGAGACAAGTTTGACCGATTTCAAGAAGAAAATGTCTGACGTTGAAGCCGAGTTGAAGGTGGAAAAGGAATGTCATGAAAGGATTTCTGATTTGCTGAAAAAGAAAGAAGGTGATTTGTCGAGTTTAAGTGAACAAGTTATCGAAGTTTCGGCTAAAATGAAAGAGCTTGAGAATAGCCGAGAATCGGATATCCTGGATGCTTTCGCAGAGGGGTTTCAGCGAGCGGTAATTCAGGCGAGGTTTCTTGTTCCGGATAGAGATTTTGCTGCCATGGATCCTGGCAAAATAGTTCGGGATGGCAAGCTTGTTGATGATGAAGAAGCTGCCGAGGAGGAAGACGATAATTTGGTTGACTAATGTATTGGCATAAGTAGTCATTTGTTATTGTGTTTTGAAGGGTTTATACCCTGCTGTTTGAACTGATATTTTGTGCTTTTTGGAAAAAAATGTTGAGATTAGGGGTTTCTGTTTCCTAATCATGTATTTCGTAGCCTTTGATTTGGCTTATATGACAGTGATAATTATCTGATTTTGCGCATTCGTATTATAATGCGACTTCTTTGTTTTTTTCTTTTTTATATCACTGATTAGTCTCTTAAAGGAAGGTAAAGTTGCATAGGACAAGCCCTTTCATGGGGAAGTAGTTAAATATGCATAAATGAGAAAAAGTTGGTTTTTATTAATAGCAGTACCTGTACAATGTTGTTTAGGTAAGCCAGCCTCATTAAAACCTCCACAAGCAAAAACCCTTTTGGGAAAAAAAATTCTTGTGGTAGGAAAAAGAGTACTGGCATGCTGCTTTATTAGCTGTAGTATTGCTTCAAAGAGTTGATGTTCCATGTGTTAGGAAGTTTGGTTCCGTCTATCTCTTCCAGCTTATAAGCTCTTTTGCCCAAGACGTCATATATTCTATATAGACCTTCCCAAGTTGCTACGAGTTTCCCATGGGAGGGAGGTCGGCGAGCTTGCTCTGTTTTTCTGAGTTTTAGATCACCAATGTTGAAGGACCTTGGGATTACCTTCCGTGCATATCGTCGGCTAACTTGTTGTTGTAATGCTCGGTGCCTAACAGCTGCTGTTTCTCTAATTTCTTCGATCAGGTCGAGCTCTGCCTGCCGAACTTGATCATGTTGCTCGGCCAATGTCCTTATTGAGCCTTGGGACACCTCTATAGGAATCATCGCTTCTAATCCATAGACCAAACGAAATGGGGTTTCTTTGGTTGTTGAATGAACCGTGGTATTATAGGCCCACAATACTTCGGGAACGAGCTCGGCCCACAATCCCTTGGCATTGTCAAGCTTTTTCCGCAGCGCCTGTAGGATCACTTTGTTAGCGGCTTCTGCTAGCCCATTTGACTGTGGATGTTCCACTGAGGCAAAGTGTTGCTTTATCTTTAAGTTCTGCAAAAAAGTCTTGAAATTCTGGTCAATAAACTGCCGACCATTGTCGGTTATGATGTGACCTGGGATACCAAATCTGCAAATTATGCTTTTCCAAACAAAGCTTATCATCTGTGTGGATGTGATCCTTGCCAAAGGTTGTGCCTCAATCCATTTTGAAAAATAATCGATTGCAACTACCAAATATTTTACCTGTCTTGGGGCGATGGGGAACGGCCCAAGGATATCGATTCCCCATCTATCAAATGGCCAGCTTACCACTGAGTTATGAAGATGCTCTGCAGGCATATTGATGATCGGCGAGTGCTACTGACAATTTTCACAGCTTCTGACTTTATGTTTGCTATCCTCCCATATTGTTGGCCAATAAAAGCCGGCCCGAAGTATCCTCTGCGCGAGGCTTCTAGCCCCAGAGTGTATTCCGCAAATGCCCTCGTGGGCCTCGGACAGAACAAGGTTGGCCTCCAGCCTGTCCAAACATTTTAATAAAGGTCGAGAGTAACCTCGCCTATACAAAGTAAAAAACGTGGCTTGTCGCCGGAATTTGCTCTTATCTTCAATTTCCTCGGGAATGAACCCAAAACGGAGATATTGAATGTAAGGGTGTTGCCAACTATCTTTATTGACTATGTTTAAGATGTTGAATGTCTCAGTGCTGGGTTTATCTAGGATTGACTGTAAAAGGGTGGCAGTGTAGGCTTGTGTTGTTGCTAATTTTGACAGGACATCTGCTCTGGGATTTTGCTCTCTAGGTATATGAATAATCTCGATTTTAGAAAAATTGTTTAATAATTGTTGTACGATGTCCAAATATTTTAATAAAATCGGGTCCTTTGTTTGAAAACTGTGGTTCACTTGTTGAACTACTAACAATGAATCACAATAAACTTTTAAATTATCAACATGTAAATCGGCAGCTAACCTGAGCCCGGCTATGAGGGCTTCATACTCGGCCTGGTTGTTGCTGGCCTTGAATGAAAATCTGAGAGAATGCTCGAGGGCTATGCCCTCCGAGTTCTCGAGTAACATTCCAACACCGGCCCCGTGAGGGTTCGAAGCACCATCTACAAATAAGGACCACTCCGGATTGGATGTAACTGAACATGGCTCTGTGAGTTCAGCAACAAAATCCACTAAGTGTTGGGACTTGATTGATCGTCTCGGTTGATATTGAATGTCGAATTCTGAAAGTTCAATGGCCCATTTGATCAGCCTTCCTGCCAGCTTGGGCTTCGAAAGGATCTGCCGCAGAGGTTGTCCAGTCTTGACAATGATTGTGTGACTTTGGAAATATGGTCGGAGACGTCTGGAGGAAAAAACTAAGGCCAGAGCGA
>NC_029780.3:2430926-2443197 GCF_000817695.3 Arachis duranensis
CTGCAATGACTTGCTCACAAAATAGACTGGCTGTTAGCTCTTATCTGTTTCTATCACAAGAGCAGAACTAATTGTCATATCAGTAATAGACAGATATATATACAATGGCTCACCGAGCTTTGGTTTTTGTAGAATAGGAGGCTTTGAGAGGATCTCCTTTAAGTTTGTGAAAGCCATTTCACACTTTTGGTTCCATTCAAAATGCTTTGCACTCTTTTTTAAACACTGAAAGAAATTTAAGGATTTAGGTGCTAAACATGGTAAAAATCTGGATAAAGCCGCTAACCGTCCCGTTAGTCTTTGAACTTCCTTTATCGTCATTGGACTCTTCATGTCAAGTATTGCTTGACATTTTTCCGGGTTCGCCTCGATACCTCTGCTGGTGAGGATGAACCCGAGGAATTTTCCTCCCTGTACCCCGAAGGCACACTTTTCTGGATTTAACCGCATCCTATATCGTCAGATTTGTTCGAAGATCTCGGCCAGGTCCTGGATATGGGGGTTGCCGAGCTTTGTTTTGGCAACCATATCATCAACGTAGACTTCTATATTTTGGCCTATTTGCTGCTCAAAGATCTTGTTCATCAGGCGCTGATATGTTGCCCCTGCATTCTTTAGACCAAAAGGCATAACATTATAGCAGTAATTACCAGCCTCGGTTATGAAAGCCGTTTTTTCTTGATCCTTTGGATGCATTAGAATTTGGTTATAACCAGAATATGCGTCCATGAAGCTTAAAGTACCGTAACCGCAAGAATTATCAACCAGAGTATCAATGCAAGGTAAGGGATAAGCATCCTTAGGGCATGCTTTATTTAAGTCAGTAAAGTCAACGCACATGCGCCACTTACCATTATTTTTTCTTACCATAACGACGTTGGCTAGCCACGTTGTGAACCTAATTTCTCTGATGAATTTGGCGTCGATTAGCTTTTTTACCTCGGCTATTGATGCTTGTCTTTTCTCAGCGCCGAGGTTTCTCTTTTTCTGGGAGACTGACCGAGCTGCTGGATTGATATTCAATTTGTGTGTTATAACAGACGGATCTATTCCAGGCATATCAGCGGAGGTCCATGCAAATAGGTCGACATTTTGTCGCAGGAAGCTTTCAAGGCTTTTTCTTTCTTCGTCATTCATTGAGGTGCCCACAAAAGTGAATTGCATCGGATCACCAGTTAGCGAGATCTTTGTTAATTCCTCATTTGGCATAGGCCGATTTTCAAAATCGGCCCGAGGGTCGAGCTCAGCCGATATTATATTTTCTGACTTGATGGAGTTGACTTGTGGTTGTCCGGTCTTTTTGATGGGCTTTAAGCTGGTGTTGTAGCATCGCCGAGCTTCCTGGAGGTCACCATGGACCGTGGCTACGACGTTATCCTGCACGGGGAACTTGACACAAAGGTGAACTGTAGATACAATTGCAGCAAATCTATTTAGAAAGGGACGACCTAAAATAACATTATAAGGGCTAAAGCAATCGACCACGAGATATTGAATATCTTGTGTCTTATATAACGGTTGCTCACCGAGTGTGGTCTGTAACCACACTGATCCTAGTACAGGAACTCATTCTCCTGAGAATCCGACCAGGTCTCCAAGATACGGTTGCAGAATGTTGTTGCTCAGCTTCATTTTTTCGAAGGTGGTGAAAAATAAGACGTCCGCGCTACTTCCTGGGTCGAGTAAAACTTTTCGTACTATCAGATCTCCTAGCTGGATGGAGATGATGACAGGGTCATCTAGGTTGGCGTCAACACCATTTAAGTCAGCTGAGGATTGTTGGGAGCGTCTGTTACTGCTAACATGGCCCTATAAGTTCGTTTTCGGGCCAAGCTTGTGTGCCCACCTCCAGCGTAACCTCCTGAAATGCAATTTATTACCCCTCTAGGTTGTGCCGGAGCTTTCTCCTTTCCTTTCGAGGATGTGCCTGCTGCTGATGTATCAGGTGTTGGGATGGTGTTTCTCTGCATGTGTCCTGCAATAAATTTGTCAAGATGTCCTTGTCTTGCTAGTCGTTCGAGGAGATCTTTAGCAATAACGCATTCATCGGTTATGTGTCCGTGCTTTTGGTGGAAAGTGCAATATTTTGATTTGTCAACTCCCTTTGATTCCGGATAATTGCCGGCTTTTCGAGGAGGCCTTATTAACTTAGAGTTGAGTATCTCCTTGATGATATCATCCCTCTTTGTGTTGAACTGGGTGTATGAGTCATAACGAGGAACTGGCTTGAATGTTTTCTTGTTATCTCGGGGTTTATCGTCATCTTTGCTCGTAGGCGATCTTTCTGTCTTCCGTGCTTGCCTGAGCTCTTCAACATCAATCTAACCTTTAGCCTTCTCCCGAAATTCGGCCAAAGTTTTGGGCTTTGTTACGGCGATAGTCTCTTGAAACTTGCCAGGGCGGAGGCCGCTTTTAATGGCATGGAGGTGAACCTCTGGGTGGAGATCGGGGATTCTCATGGCGACCTTGGTGAAGCGCGTGATGTAATCCTTCAAGCTTTCTTGCGGCCCCTGTTTAATGGTTGTCAAGTAGTCCGAATCGTGCAAGTAGATTGCTGATGCGGCAAAATGATCTTCAAATTGCCTCGCCAGCTCCTGGAATCGCGATATAGAATCTGCAGGCAATGAGCAAAACCAGTCAAGTGCAGGACCATCTAAAAATGACGGAAAACATCGACATAAAATTGGGTCGGATGCACCGTTGACGATCATAATAGATCGAAATTTTTTGACATGTTGCTTCGGGTCTCCTAGTCCATCGTACAGTGTCAGGGTCGTCGGCAGGGTGAATTGCCTTGGCAATTGAAAATTCATTATATCGGTTGTAAATGGTCCGGCAGAGTTGTCTCGTTCTTATTCTTCGTCATCAGGTTGACCTTCCTCATTGTTGTTGCCTCCTCCCTCATTACTCTGAGGTGTTTCCGAGACATGAGTCGGATTCGACCGTCGCTCGTCGTTTTCTTGTCGCGCTTGATGGTCATTGTTGTGCTCTATTCGGGCGTTAACCAGCTGCGCGATTTGATTTTGCATCCTTTGATTCTCCTCCGCCATCCGTTGGTTTGCCTGTTGAAGCTCGGTTACCATCCTCATAAGCTCGAGGGGGGTGGGGGGAGGAGCATCAGCCATGTGTAAATGCTAGGGTACTTTGGGACCTTCAGCAGATGATATCTTTAAGCTTGGGCCCCACGGTGGGTGCCAATGTTCTTACCGAGATGAGCCGAGGTATAGGTCGTCTCCTTTAGAAGGTAGGCCGACTTCCGAGGTTTGATACGAATCACACTGTCGAGGAAAGAACCGGGGAGGTGGGTACCTGCAAAGGCACTCCGACGCTCAAGTCAGTAGCGGAATATATGTATGGAGGTTTTTCTCAGAAAGATGACTTACCTCTTTTGTTCCTGCTCCTCTTTTTTTATACTTGTTCAGATAGAGCCGATCATTTTTTCCGAGTCGTAACATCAGGGAAAGCATTAATTGTCTGTCTGGCGTTATGAGAATAAACGTCTGGCCGATATTAAATAAATGCCGATTATTACAAATGCTCGATTATGATCATGGGTGCGTTACCGAGCTATAACTCGTAACCGTTCTTCCTGGTCATATCATTATTAAAAATTTTTAAATAGGTGAAACAAGAAAAAAAACTAACTCCATTATTATTTATTACCCCTTAGGCCGTGAAATTAATTTAGACTCCACTAAAATAACTTGCAATTGATAGGGAATAGATTTTTTTAATTTTTTTTAAAGTGTAATTTTTTATTATATATTTTTTAAGTAAAATTAAAAAAATATATAAAAAAAAGATATTAAATAATAAAATATTAAAAAAATTGAGAAGAAAAAAATTGAGAGATTCATTTTTCAATTGATATATTGTTGTTGAGTAATGATCATCAACTAGTCTTGAAATTAATGTTTGTTTAGTGATTTAGTCTTGGAATTAACAATTTAGTAATGATCATCAACTAGTGCTTCCGGTGGAATACTACATGGAACGAACTTTGTATTTTGAAGCAATCTCTGTCTTCCTTCCTTTCTTTCTTTCCTTTTTTTTTTTTTTTTCTTCATTCGTTGTATTTCTGAAATGGCGGAGGCCTTGCTTGGAATTGTGCTGGATAACTTGATCCCATTTGTCCAGAGTGAATTTGCAGCCTTCTTTGGAATTAAGGAAAAGGCTGAGGAGCTATCACGCACTTTACAACTGATCAAGGTTGTTCTTGATGATGCTGAGGAAAAACAATGGTCAAATCGTCCTCTCAAGGTGTGGCTACAGCAACTCAAAGATGCCATGTACGTGATGGATGATATCCTTGATCAATTGCCTACTGAATCCTCTCAACTTGGGTGCTTATCTTCCTTGAACCCAAAGAACGTGATGCATCGTCGTGAGCTTGGACACAAGTTGAATGAGATAATAGGGAGGTTGGATCGAATTGCTCAAGCTAGGACCAACTTTGATCTTAGACAAGGTGTGAGGGAGAGCCCAAGTGAAGTAGTTGAATGGCGCCAAACAAGTTCAACTATCGCCGTTCCTCAAGTGTACGGACGAGATGAAGATAAAGGGAGAGTTGTGGAGTTTCTTCTTAGCCCATCACGAAGCTCCGAGTTCCTTTCCGTCTATCCCATTGTTGGCTTTGGTGGTCTTGGGAAAACAACACTTGTTCAGCTGGTCTATAACGATCCTGAAGTAGGTAACAATTTTGATTTGAAGATTTGGGTGTGTGTTTCCGAGAATTTCACTATGGAGAGTATTTTGTGTTCCATTGTAGAAGCTATTACAAATGCTAAGTCTGAGCGCATGACTTTAGATGTAATGGAGAAAAAAGTGAAAGAATTGCTACGAAGTAAAAAGTACTTATTAGTTTTAGATGATGTCTGGAAAAGAAGCCGAGAAATGGAATTGGGATTAACCCAAGACAAATGGGATAAGTTAAGATCTGTATTGTCTTGTGGATCTAAAGGCTCTTCCATTTTAGTGTCCACTCGCGATAAACATGTTGCAACAATTATGGGCACATGCCAAGCTCATCATTTGGACCGTCTATCCGATGATGACTGTTGGTCGTTGTTTAAACTGCGCGCATTTGGAGCTGAGAAAGAAGAGCGTGAAGAGCTTGTTGCAATAGGGAAGGAGATCGTGAAGAAATGTGGAGGATCACCTCTTGCAGCACTGGCATTAGGAGGTGTGATGCAATCCAGAAGCACGGAAAAGGAATGGGTTGAAGTTCAGAAAAGTGAGGTTTGGAGTTTACCAGATGAGAATGATATTATGCGTGTCTTGAGATTAAGCTACTCTTGTTTAACGCCAACTCTAAAGCATTGTTTTGCTTTCTGTGCCATATTTCCCAAAGATATGGAAATGGTGAAGCAGGAATTGATATATCTTTGGATGGGTAATGGATTTATTTCATCACGGCCAAACTTGGAGGTGGAGGAGGTTGGCAACATGGTTTGGAATGAATTATACCAAAAGTCATTCTTCCAAGATGTCAGGGCTGATGACTTTTCTGGCAAGATTTATTTCAAGATGCATGATTTAGTGCATGATCTTGCTCAATCAATTTCAGAGCAAGAGTGTATATGCTTGGAGAAACAAAACCTTAATGATTCTTCAAGAAATTCCCATCATATTCTTTTTCACCGCATTGATAAGAAACAATTCAAGGAGAGAGCCTTTGAGAAAGCTGAATCCTTGCGGACATTGTATCAACTGAATTCACATGAATTTCCCTTCAGTTCTACGTTGATTCCGACAACTCATTCTCTTCGGGTTTTGTGCATAAACGATAGAAAGATACCATCTTTGGGGAGTTTAACTTGCTTGAGGTATTTGGAACTTCGTCGTTTGGATATAAAGAGCTTGCCTGCTAGTATTTGCAATTTGCGTAGATTGGAAATTTTGAAACTAAAAAGTTTGGAGAATCTTCGCCGACTACCCAAACACTTGACAAGGATACAAAATCTCCGACATCTTGTCATTCATGAATGTCGTTGGCTATCTCATATGTTTCCTGACGCTCACAAATTATGTCATCTCAGAACACTAACGGTATACATTGTGAAACCAGAGAAAGGGCATAGTTTGGCAGAGCTACGTTCTTTGAATCTGGGAGGAGAGCTACGCATCTCAGGCCTAGGAAATGTTGGGAGTATATCAGAGGCTGAAAATGCCAACTTGAAGGGTAAACAAGACCTTCGACAATTGATGTTGTCATGGAGCAATAGTGGTAAGAGCAAGTCGGTAGTGGGAGCAAAAGAAGTACTTGAAGCGCTTCAACCTCACTCCACACTCAAGCTGTTGACGATACAAGGCTATGAGGGAACACAATGGCCAACTTGGATGGAAAACAATTCTGCTACCCACAATTTAGTTTCTCTTCGACTTGTGGATTGTGGAAAGTGCAGGCATCTTCCTCCAGTCGGAAAACTTCCATTTCTGAAGAAGCTTGTGGTATCTTTCATGGATGATGTGCGGTACATTGACATGGATGAAAGTTATGATGGTGTTGAAGCAAAGGCATTCCCGTCTTTGGAGGAATTGAAAGTGTCCTATTTGCCAAATATGGAGCTGTTGTTGAAACGGGAAACAACACACATGTTCCCCTCTCTTTCTATCCTCTACATCTATAAATGCCCTAAATTGCAATTGCCGTGCCTTCCAAGTGTTAAGCACCTCACTGTTTGGCATTGTAGTAATGAGCAACTGAAGTCAATCTCTAATCTCAGCAGTCTTAATGAACTATATCTTCGTCATAGTGACCAAGTGTCGTGCTTCCCAGAAGGCATGATGAAAAACATGACCTCTCTTGCAACTCTCGAGATAGATTATTTAAGTGAATTGAAAGATCTGCCATCTGACATCACAAAGCTCACTGCTTTGACTCATCTAAGCATCAGTAACTGTGGGAAGCTGGAGTGTTTACCAGAACAGGGTTGGGAAGGCTTATCTTCACTTCGACATTTGCCAATTCATAACTGTGAGGGTTTGGAATCCTTGCCTGATGGCGTTCGCCACTTAACTTCACTTCAATCTTTGACTATTGTTAAGTGCCCAGTGTTGGAAAAGCGATGCGAGAAAGGAACAGGGGAGGATTGGCACAAGATAGCACATGTTCCCCATGTAAAGTTTGATCGTTTTTAGTTTATACACTGCTTATTGATTCTTTTCTTTTTGTTGTGTATTTACATAATCATGGTTTTCAATTTGTATTGTATTTTATCTTCATTTGTAGTGTTCTTTCAAATTAAATAGATAACCTCAAGTGTTGTTGTATCATCTGCAATGGCAGAGGATGCAAAGGTGGCAAGGGAAGCAAAGCTTGCCCAACTACTCAATCAAACATTTGAACATAATAATCAAATTTCTTCAACTCCCAAAATACACAGAGTTCCTCTTTTTTGGCATACCCAAAATGATATCATTTGGTCCCATTCATCATGGCAACCAAAATCTGAAGCAACAAGGACAACACTTGAAATCTCAATGGGCGTCCCTCTACATTGAAGAGTACAGTAAACAGGTTCCTCTTTATAATGGTGACAAGCAAAAGGCAGCGAATTATTTGTATGGAGTTGTACAAGAGTACATCGGGGAACTGAAGGAGCTGTTTGCTGAGGATGTAATTGAAGGGTATAGTGATGAAGAACTGATTTGGATGCTGTTTGAGGATGACGGAACACATTGACGATCAGTGTCCAGAAGCATTGAAGCTAAAGCTTTATTACATCGAAACTTGATTGCTTATGAGATGTGTCCAGACTTTTGCAACAGCTTCGAATGTTGTTGTCTCTTTTCTTTCATGGATTCCTTGGTAGATGATGCTGAGGATGGAAGGAGCTTAGATCAGCTGGTGTTATCCAAAATTTGCTTCAAAACGATGAAGAACTGGCGAAATTCCTTAATGATATTGGACATGACTTGCCCACTAAAATGTTCAATCAACTATTCATGAGCGATGCTGTTCCCATTAGTAAGAAATATATCCAAGTCAGGCGTCAAATTGAAAAACATTACTCAGGTAAATGGAGGACTTCTCTGGCTGAAAGCACGCTCTAAGTATTTCAGTTCTCCCTGGTCTCCACTTGCCTTTCTGGCTGCACTTGCAGGATTAATTCTCACTGTTCTTCAAACATGCCTAACATGGTATACCATACGCTGGTAAAAAAATAGTTATCACATTTAAATAATCCGGGTCCATGTATGTGTGTGACCCACTGATCACGGGTTGCTTCTAAATTTCTTAGACCCAAAAAAAAAGTGTGTAGCGCAAAATGCTTTCTGTTATTTGTATGTTTTGTAATGCATTATTTGATTACTTATGATTGTATTGGGAAAAACATGTTTGCTAATTCATCAAGCTTGTATATTATTGTGTGTTTAGTGGTAACTCAATTCATTCCAAACATCTAAATTCAAATAATAACAGAAGACCACATATCTATCTCCAGCTAAATTTTCCAAACACCCTGTTAGGATTCTGATTTCTGAACTCATCATCCAAAATATATGAAAACAGAGGTAGGCTTGGGGTTTCTAAGGCAAGTCTAACTATCCAATCAGCATCAAAGCTGCAACTCATACTTGAAATCAAGAACTATCCATTTTCAAAATGAAAGAATATTATATAATGCAATCAAGTTGAAACAAAAATCATTACCCTACCCCATCCATATGTAACATTACTTTATAGTAGGCAGACAAAATTGTTGTATGTGGAGAGAATATGATGTGAGAACAAGCACTTGCATAAACTACAACTAATATCAGGGTATAAAACAGAATTGGCAGCTAGCAAAACTTGAAGAAAAGCTCTCACATCCCTGATACAATGAAATAACCATCATCTATCTATGCTAAGTGTAGCAAGCAGCAAGTTGGCATTGAGATATCACAACAATTCAATCTTCTCGCTCCATTATTGCTGTTTTGGCTCATCTGTCTCCTCCTTATCAGGATCTTCCTCTGGTTCCTCTTTCTTTTCTTCCTCCTCTTCCTCGTCCTCTTCGGGTGGATCCGCAGGCAATGGAGGTGGCAATGGTGTCTTCATCGGACTAAATTGAGGGAATATATCCGGTCTTCGTCCTGGCTTAGGCCTTTCCCATTCCTATAAATATGATATGCATTCAATATTCAATTAGTGTATTTCTCGAATGGCCACCAATTGAGAACAGAGTAAGGTTCACCACAAACCGATATCTGAACAATACTAATAGACGCCGCCACTAAATTAAGTGTGTAGAGAAATGTAAGGAAATGTGAGTGAAAGCATTACGCGGTAAAGGAAGGAGAAGTGGAGGAGGGAAAAAAGAAATTGAGAGCTTGTGATGTTCCCCCAACAACAACAAAATATAGGGTTTTGAAGGGTTTATGAAAAAAGTGAGAATATATATACTAGCCTTTCCTCTTCCCTCTCTTACTCCTCCAAATCAATCTCACAAACCCCTCAAGTTTCATAAGAAGTAATCTATCTAGATAGATAACTCATAACTGTTCTACCGAAGTTTTTGTCCCCCTTCATTTACTACACAACTAGACAAGAAATAATCATCTATGGAAGAAAGGGTAAGTTGTAGTTTCCATGAGATAGGATCCATTACTTGCTAAAATTATGCACAAGAAAATAGTGGAACAACCAAAGCATCCATAATTCAACCACACCCCAGCACATATCTCCAAACAAACAATATAAGATCAATTTATCCAAGAGTTAACCCTATCTTTGTTCAATTAGACAGTTTAAATCATCTGAATGCAATTTTAGGATGATGTCATCAATCATAGCCAGCCAAATGGCAATTCAGCTAGAAGCTAGAGACACTAATTAATTAAAATCCTAATTTTCCCTATTAACCAAACGAATTTCAACAATTTCAACTATTAACTTTAAGAACCAGTTCCCCTAAATTTTAAACACCAACTGTGCCCTAATTCTAAGTCAAAACACAAGCAAGGTAAAAGTAACAACTTTCAAGAACCTCTTGCAGCACGAAACATGCGTCAACAGCAGCACAAGAATTCAAACAAGAAAGAAGAGAGAAATGAAGGAACATACAATAGGGAAATCGAGAGGGGAACGGCGAGTCATCTTCTCCTCTTCGGGGGCCATACGAACACGGAGGGAGTGGAAGCGATGGGAAAGTGGAATTGGAGAGAGAGAGCAGCAATGGACGGTAAAGGGTACTCGAAAGTTGTGGAAAGATGAAGACTTGTTGACGGAAGAGGAAGAAGAAGGAGGTGGAAGGAGTAAGGGGGTGGTGGCGGTGGTTGTAAACAGCGCCATGGGCATTGGTGGGTGTGTGTGGTTGGTGAGGCGTGAATGTGTGTTTGCGGCTGCGAAACACCTAATCCTTCCCCTTACTCTGCTATTTCTTCTTCATTGGTTCTTCTTATTTACACCCTTCCTTGGTCGGTCTATTTTTTAGGCCAGTTTAAAAAATTTTAAAAGTAATATTTTTGAATTTTTTATTTATGAAAAATAATAATATTAATATTTAGTGTAATTTTTAAAATTAAATTGTAGTTTTTTAAAGAATTATTTAGGAATTTATAGAAAAGTTAAAAAAAATAATTTCTATCATAACACTACTACTTTTTATTATTTAAGTTACTCTTCTAAAAAGAACTTAATTAAATTATTCTCAGACTGAGCCTTAATTGTCAAATTATAATAATTGGTTAATGATTGAAAAAATTAATAGTTAAATAGCATTTCACTAAATTATTTGAAAAAAATATAAAATTGATCTTTAATAATACTTTTAGTATTAGGTGAATTATTCTCTTAAAAAAGAAAAATTAATAAATTATCTAGTATTTTCTTTTCTAAACAATGTTAGAAATATTAGAATTTTAATATACTTTTCAAACAATGACAAATTAATATTTAAACTTTGTTTCAATAATCAAATATTGATACTTGACTTCTTTAGAGGAAGAAGCTAATTAACAAACTAAGGCAAAAACTAAGGTAAATGGTTAGTGACCGTTAAAGTACATACATAAGTCTCTAATATATTGACACTAAACTAATTAAACTCAAAGGGGACTATTAATGGTATTTATTAACATAGTGAGATAAAAAATATTGTTACAAGGGTTAAGGGTATATGTAGAATTATAGTAAATTGAGCTCTCCTTAGAAATAATAGAACTAAGCAAGCACGCACAGAGAGACAAATACACAGCATTTAGGGCAAAACCACAAAAGTAAAGCACTATCCAAAAAAAATATACTATACATTAATAAATTTATTTAAAAAATTAATTTATTTAAGATAGGATAGTTCTGATACGTTAATATAAGTAGAAAATACAGTTACAAAAAATATTACTTGTGACAAAAAGTTAAATTTTAGCTGCTGTAATAATATTCCGTGATAAATAAAAGATACGTTCATTTATTTTTATCACGATTTAATATCTACTTAATATACTAAAACTGGTTTTCCCCCAGCTAATAAGGGTGACGTGTCACTCTCTCGTGAGTCTGTTTTCCCTCTAAAATGAATAAAATTTTTCATCTATTCTAAATTATTTATTATAATTATATTATTATATTATATTTAATATTTAATGAATAATATATAATTATACTAATTTAAGAACATATCTTCATTATAATTATATCAAATCAATATTTAATGCACTATTAAACTACTTATCAATTATAATGCGTAATTACTGTACATAATAAAAAATTGCCTTAATAATAAGTAATTTACATATTTATTTTTGTTTTACTAAAGTCTATAAATAGTGTTTTTCTGTGGTACATGAATCTAAATTTGAGAGTCAGCTCATAATTTTATATTTAGTATTTTTTTACTACTTCATAAAATAAGAATGTATTCTTCCTTTTTTATTGAAGTTGATCCTTTCAAGGTACAATTTATAATTTTTTATAATATTTTTCATATACTCATTCTATTATATTATTCTTTTAATAATTTATTAATTGTTGTTACTCTAAGTTGTTCTTATCGTCTAATGTTCCAATTCAATTGTCTTTTACCACAATCGTTTACAATGCATCACATCTATAAAATACCTCATCGAGTTGTCTTCACTGATTCTGGGTTTTCCCCCGACTAATGAAAGTGATGTATCACTTTCTCGTGAACCTATTTTCCCTCCAAAATGAATGCATTTAATGAATAATGCATACTTATACTAATTTAAAAATATCTTTATTTTAATTATATAAAATCAATATTTAATTTATTATTAAACTACTTATCAATTATTAATTAAAAATATTTTTTTTTATTTTAAT
>NC_029780.3:2445838-2446578 GCF_000817695.3 Arachis duranensis
CAAATATAAATTATTTTTAATATAATTATTTATTATTTAAATTATTTTTTAAATAAAATTTAATTAAACTATTTATTCAAACTAAACGTTAGTTCTCTGTCAAATCTAAATATATACTATCACCAACACAAAATAAATAAATAAATAAATAATAAAAAGTATAACAATTTTTATGTGTGAACACATTACTAAAGCTAATTATTTATATTTTTAACTATTTAAAATTTCATATATAGATTCTTTTATTGAGAAAGGCTTATTTGTTATATTATTTTAATGGTTAGAAAGTCATAAATATCAAATTTTGATTAAAGGCTCATGTGTTTCTAAAGAAAAATTCTAGAGAATAAAAGTATTTGATAAAAGACACATAATCCTGAAAATCAATTCAATATTCATGACCCTGAATGCCGACCAATTTTAGCACTGCAAAATGGCAAAAACATTAATCTCCACAATGAATGCATTATCTTTATTTTTCTCTATGCAAAACTTCCCTAGACACAAAATTCCATGATTTTCATTATGCATAATTTCAAAATCAGCCTTTTCTATCATCTTTTCATTTGACTTCTATTTAATTTCCTATGCTCTTAAGCCATGATGCACGAACACTAATATAAATACAAGACTAGATACAATACGATACACATTAATATATACACAATAATATATAAATTTTAAAATCTTATAAAACATGAATTATAAATTAATAAATATAAATTAATTTTTTTATACTT